>NC_080167.1:73113289-73368289 GCF_950295315.1 Erinaceus europaeus | reverse complement strand
TGGGGCACCCCTCAGAATTCAGGGGCAGTACCCTGTCCAGTCACGTTTGGCTGCATACTCAGCCTCCCGGTTCCCAGTCCACTTCTCAGGGTGGCAGAATACAAGACCAGAAAGAACCCAGAAAGAGTTACAACATAGATGGGAACTGTGTTTGACCAAACAACAGTGGATGAACCCGGCCCCTTACACCTCCCCTTCGGGTCCCGCTAAGGCAATTGCTCCTGTGGCCTCACAATCCCTGATAATGGTGTCCTGGTGTCCACACATCACACTCAGAGAGATTCCCAGAAGTAGGCATCCATGAGTGTCCCATACAAAGTCGCTCTGCTTGCAGGAAGGACAAACTCCTCGGGCCCTTGCTATGGAGAGACACAAGGAAGATGGATGCCTCCATTGGCTGAATTAGGAGCCTCCCATGGAGATCACAGCCCCGCCCCTCACCGGAGGGCCTGGCTGCTGATAATAAAGGCAATTGGAAACACCTGAAACCACTTGGGTTCTGAGGAAATACTCAGGAATCCCTCCAGGAGCTAGCAGGGTGGCAGACCGCCTGACCCCAGGATAGCTGTGCTCCTAGTTGGGAGGGCATTCTGGCCAGAGGTGAGAATATTCCCTAGATACAAGAAAGAACTTCAGGTTTCAAAAGGATTTGAAACCCCATGAGGCACTTGGAAAAGACATTTGACACCCATCAAAAAACCCTCTTTCTGAACCCTGGAAGCTTCCATTTTGCATGGAAAATATGGACACTGGTGTGGCCATCAGTACCACAGACACTTAACAATAGAGGGAAAGCAAAATGTGTGTGCCAGGGGGATAGAGTTTCACTTCTCTTGATCTGGGCTTTCATGGAATAAGTACAAGGATGCGGTGCAGGAAATTGGGAAGGGCTGCATTTAGGCTGAGTGTCTGCCTCAGGGCCCTGGAGAATGGGAGTCAAGCACAGAGGTCCTGGACAACTGCAGCTGGAGATGGACATATGCCTGTTACCTGCAGCAGGATTGCTGTCTCCTCAGTTCCCCAATGTCGTACGCCATATGCAAGAGACTGAATAATCCAAAGGTCAAAGAATGGAAAATTTCAACACCAGGAAGACTGAGTTCACGATGCATGCACTGACTTCCACCAAGGATCCAGGGAAGAAGGCACGTAGAGACAGTCAGAGAGAGAGGAATGACAGTGACTGAAAAGGACAAATTCTGGCCCTGTGTTGATTAGTGCCAGAGCACTGAAGACAAACCCTCCATGACCATGCATACTTCTTACAAGTGGCATTGTTATTTTATGTTTGTGAGGAAAGGTTACATTTAGAACATCTAGGTCTTATCCCACTCTGAGAAGCAACACTCGGCCTGCAGCCCACTCTCCAAAACTGCCCTTGCCTCTCCAAATAGGAAGTAGTTTTAGTGATGCTCCAGCCAAATGCAGGGTGGCATATTTAATCTCCCCGGTCCAGCCTCAGCCTGTCGTGTGAGCAGGGAACTGAACTATGTCTATTTTTCCTTGATTTACAGTTTTGGGATAGGACTCGGTGGATAGAAAGAGCAAGAGGGAAGTAGATGATTTGGCAGCTGTAGTTTGTGCTGAGAGAGATTTGTAGAGTGACAAGAGGTAAACGAATGTCTCTGTGAGATGTCTCACATGACTATGGCTCAGAAGGGCCATGTGCATCCACATTCCGACACGAATCCAGAGCTGTGCAGTTCTCTAGCTAAAATATATTTTCAGACGTCTACATGATATATATATATATATATATATAGAGAGAGAGAGAGAGAGAGAGAGCAAGACACTGATGTAGTCATTTTCTACAATGGATGCGATATGACATTCAGACAATTGATGCTAAAACCTGGAGAAAAACTGTGCATCAGGAAAAGAATTGTCCAAAGGAGTAAAATCTCCAAATCATTATCTATATGCAGCTCCAACGGGACCTAGCGAAAAATGCTCAGGAAGGCATACGTCCAGGACACTCTCCACAAGTTTCCTAGTCTGGCAACACACACGGGGAAGCTGCTAGTTCCCAGTGCAAGCCTCAGGGCAAAAACCTCTCCCTCTTCAGTGTCTTTAATCTGAAAATAAGAAAAGTGACCAAGGGCCAAGGAGAGCTACAATGGTGTCCATGTATTGTGTGTGTAAACTTCCCTTCAATTATAAGAGAAAAACCTATAGAGCAGAATAAATGACTCTTCATGTAATATAGGACTAAATAAATAAATAAATATGCAAATAAATTTGGATGATCTAGGAGGATTTGACAAAAATGAAAAATAAATACAAAAAGCACAAGAAGACCTGATTAGAGCAGAAACATAGAAACCATCTGCTGAGAAACAGAGGGCTGCTTCAAAAATTCCGAGACACTTCAGAGTCCAGGGAAATTAAGATTTCAGGAGATTGAAAAGAAACTCATATGTATTGAAGCTTACACTAGAGAAAGGAGGCAAGTTCTGTACTATAATAATTACAATAAGGATGCTGATAGAATGCTATTAGAAATGCTACTGGAAGGTTCTATTATTTATAATTGTATTGAATCCTGCTCCAACTATGTGGCCAATTATTAATGAAAAAGGAAGCTGTTATAAATGTGTTAATTCTGATTAAGATCAATTACATAGGTTGACAATTTCAAAAATGAAAGATATATATGTATGTATGCAGGGAAATGGGTCACTGGACCAGAGAAAATCAATCAAGCAGAAGAAATGACCCGTAATGTGATACCTGACCAAATAAATAAATATGCAAATAAATGGGGATGATCTAGGAGGACTTTAAAAAATAAAAAAATGAAAACAAAAACCACAAGAAGACCTGCTTCAAATATTCCTAACACTTCAGGATCCAGGGAAATTAAGATTTCCAGAAAAAGAAAACAAACACATACGTATTGTGGCTTACACTAGAAAAAGAAGGGAAGTTCTGGGCTATGATAATTACAATAAAGATGATGATAGAAACACTATTAGAAATGCTACTGGAAGGTTCTATTATTTATATTTGAATTGAATGCTGCTCCAACTATATGGCTAATTATTTCTGAAAAACTAGGCTGTTATAAATGTGGTATTTCTGAATTAAGGTCAAATACATATGTCAACAATTCTAAAAATGACAGATATATAAATATATATATATATTTATATATGTATGTATATCTTTAATATAAACTCTGAGTGATATTGGCATGGAAATGAGGAGACAGAATATGGCTGTGTCAGAAAGACTTACAAACTGAGGCTCCAGTAGCCTAGGTGAAATCGCCAACACAACAAGCCAGAGCTCAGCAGTGCTCTGGTAACTCTCTTTGTATATCTGGGCCTGTCATTAAAATACGTATATAAGTAAAATATTAATGAGAGAAGACAGAGTGTGTGAGAGCATGTGAGAGTTAGAGACAGAGAAGGCGAGAAGAGGAATAGATGAGTTGGAAAGAGACCAGAATTGAAAAACCTCCTACATTGTGTTCATTGATGACAGGTTCAAACCTGGCTTGTAGAGATTGTAAGGCAACAGCTCTCATGCCCACAGACCCCAGACAGCCCCAGCCTTCACCATATGCTGTACTTCCAGACCTGACAGTAATGTGTGTGTGTGTGTGTCTGTCTGTCTGTCTGTCTTACTGTGTGTGTCTGTGTGTGCTCAGATATCACCTATAGTAGTCTCAGAGCATGGGTGGCAAGGTAGCCAGCCTCACCTGCAACTTATGTACAGAGAACCTAGCTGGTTAGAAAAAGCCAGCTAGCCCAACTTCTGGCTCAGCAAGAATGCATATGCAAAGTGACTCTCATGTCTCGCTCCCCTGAGTTCCCGATTCAATATTATGCCTCACTATCATCCAAACACTGCCAATGGGGGAAGCTGGGGCACCCCTCAGAATTAAGGGGCAGGACCCTGTCCAGTCACGTTTGGCTGCATACTCAGCCTCCAGGCTCCCAGTCCACTTCTCAGGGCAGCAGATTACAAGCCCAGAAAGAACCCAGAAAGAGTTCCAACATAGATGGGAACTGTGTTTGACCAAACAATAGTGGATGAACCAGGCCCCTTACACCTCCCCTTTGGGTCCGGCTAAGGCAATTGCTCCTGTGGCCTCACAATCCCTGATCATGGTGTCCTGGTGTCCACACATCACACTCAGAGAGATTCCCAGAAGTAGGCATCCATGAGTGTCCCATACAAAGTCGCTCTGCTTGAAGCAAGCACAAACTCCCCAGGCCCTTGCTATGAAGAGACAAAAGGAAGATGGATGCCTCCATTGGCTGAATTAGGAGTTTCCAGTGGAGATCACAGCCCCGCCCGTCACCTGAGGACCAGGCTGTTGCTAATAAAGGCAATTGGAAACACATGTTACCCCTTGGGGCCTGAGAACATAATACTCAGGAATCCCTCCAGGAGCTAGCAGGCTGGCAGACCTCCTGACACCGGGATACCTGTGCTCCTAGTTGGGAGGGCATTCTGGCCAGAGGTGAGAATATTCCCTAGATACAAGAAAGAACTTCAAGTTTGAAAAGGATTTGAAACCCCAGGATGCAATTGGAAAAGACTTTTCACAGACATCAAGACACCCTCTTTCAGAACCCTGGAAGCATCCGTTTTGCGTTGAAAATCTGGACACTGGTGTGGCCATCAGTACCACAGCTCCTTTACATTGGGCCGAATACAGTGAAAGCAAAATGTGTGTGCCAGGGGGATATAGTTTCACTTCTCTTGACTTGGGCTCTCATGGAATAAGGACAAGGATGCGGTGCAGGAATTGAGGAGGGCTGCATTTAGGTGAGTTTCAGACTCAGGGCCCTGGAGAATGGGAGTCAAGCACAGAGGGCCTGGACAGCTGCAGCTGGAGATGGACATATGCCTGTTACCTGCAGCAGGATTGCTGTCTCCTCAGTTCCCCAATGTACTACGCCATATGCAGGAGACTAAATAATCCAAAGGGCAAAGAAATGAAAATTTCAACAACAAGAAGTCCGAGATCACTATGCATGCACTGACATCCAAAAAGGACCTAGTGAAGAAGGCACGTAGAGACAGTCAGAGACACAGGATGACAGAGATAGAAAAGGACTGAAATTCTGGCATTTGTTGATCAGTGCCAGAGCACTGAAGACAAACCCTCCATGCCCATGCGTACTTCTTACAAGTGGAATTGTTATTTTATGTTTGTGAGGAAAGGTTACACTTAGAACATCTAGGTCTTAGCCCACTCTGAGAAGCAACACTTGGCCTGCAGCCCACTCTCCAAAACTGCCCTCGCCTCTCCATTTGGAAGTAGTCTTAGTGATGCTCAAGCCAAGATGCAGGCTGGTGTATTGCATCTCCCTGGTCCAGCCTCAGATTGTGCTGTGTGCAGGGAAATGCACTATGTCTATTTCTTCTTTGATTTACAGTTTTGGGATAGGACTCGTTGGACAAAAAGAGCAAGAGGGAAGTACATGATTTGGCAGCTGTAGTTTGTGCTGAGATTTGTAGAGTGACAAGAGGTAAACAAATGGCTCTGTGAGATGTCTCTCATGACTGTGGCTCAGAAGGGCCATATGTATACACATTACTATTACATGTACCTGTTAACGGTAAACCATTCATCCCCCAAGAAAGAACAGAATAAATATTTGCGAGGTTAAAAAAATTGTAGGTTAAATAGTGAACACTCTTTAGAGCCATGCAATACTCCATTGTGCATTGGATGTCACTGTCAAAAACAGTGCAGTAGTAGTTGTAGTAGTGTGTAGTATCTGCAAAAGGAAATGTATTGTGTGTCAAAAGTTCCCTTCAATTATAAGAGAAAATCTATCAGGCAGAAGAAATGACCCCCTCATGTGATATAGGACTAAATAAATAAATAAATATGCAAATAAATGGGGATGATCTAGGAGGATTTGAAAAAAATAAAAAATAAAAACAAATACCACAGGAAGACCTGATTACAGCAGAAATATAGAAAACGTCTGCTGAGAAACAGAGGGTTGCTTCAAAAATTCCCTGACACTTCAGGGTCCAGGCAAATTAAGAATTCCCATGAATGAAAAGAAAGGCATAAGTATTGAAGCTCACACTAGAAAATGGAGGCAAGTTCTGTGCTATGATAATTACAATAAGGATACTGATAGAAAGGCTATTGGAAATGCTCCTGGAAGGTTTATAATTTATAATTGTAGTAAATCCTGCTCCAACTATGTGACCAATTATTTATGAATAAGGAGGCTGTTATAAATGCGGTAATTCTGCATTAAGATCAAATAAAAAGGTCAACAATTCTAAAAATGACTGATATATATATGTATATATATGTACATATATGTATGTGTATCTTTATTATAAGCTATGAGGGATACTGGCATGGCTATGGGGAGACAGAGTATGGCTTGTACCAGAGAGACTTACAAAGTTGAGGCTCCAGTAGCCTATGTGAAATCGCCAATACAACAAGTCAGAGCTCAGCAGTGCTCTGGGAACTCTCTTTGTATATCTAGGCCTGTAAGTGAAATAAGTATACAAGTAAAATATTAATGAGTGCAGACAGAGTGAGTGAGAGCATGTGAGAGTCAGTGACAAAGAAGGCAAGAAGAGAAATAGAAGAGTTGGAAAGAGACCAAAAGTCAAAAACCTCCTACACTGTGTTCATACATGACAGGTTCAAACCTGGGTTGTAGAGATTGTAAGGCAGCATCTCATGCCCACAGACCCTAGACAACCCCAGCCTTCACATATGTGTGTAGTATTTGCGACAGGAAATGTATTGTGCATCTAAAGTTCCCTTCACGTATAGGAGAAAATCTATCAGGCAAAAAAAATAACCCCTCATGTGATATCTGACTAAATAAATAAATAAATAAGCAAATAAATGGGGATGATCTAGGAGTATTTGAAAAAAATAAAAAAATAAAAACAAACACCACAAGAAGACCTGATTACAGCAGAAACATAGAAACCATCTGCTGAGAAACAGAGGGCTGCTTCAAAAATTCCCTGACACTTCAGGGTCCAGAGCAATTAAGATATCTAGAGAATGAAAACAAACGCATACGTACTGAAGCTTACACTAGAGAAAGGAGGCAAGTTCAGTTCTATGATAATTACAATAAGGATACTGATAGGAACGCTATTAGAATTGCTACTGGAATGTTCTATTATTTATAATTGTAGTGAATGCTGCTCCAACTATGTGGCTAATTATGTATGAAAAAGGAGGCTGTTATAAATGTGGTAATTCTAAATTAGGATCAAATACATAGGTCAACAATTATAAAAATGACAGATATATATATGTATATGTATATATATGTATATCTTTATTATAAACTCTGAGAGAGACTGGCATGGCTATGAGGAGACAATATGGCTTGTGTCAGAGAGACTTACAAAGATGAGGCTCTAGTAGCCTAGGTGAAATCACCAACACAACAAGCCAGAGCTCAGTAGTGCTCTGGTAACTCTCTTCATATATCTGGGCCTGTCAGTAAAATACACTGTCTGAACTGGAAGACGCTTTGAAGAGGGTTAAACCGGGAACGGCTGCTGGCTATGATAACATCACCTCAGAACTCATTCTTAACCTGGGTCCCGCGGCAAAGAAGTGGCTCGCTTCATTCCTGTCCCACATCTTGGAATCTGAGTCTATGCCCAAAGTTTGGAGTCGTGCGAAGATAATAGCGGTTTTGAAACCAAAGAAAGACCCAACACTGGCCGCCAGCTATAGACCAATTTTTCTCCTTTCCATGTGTTACAAACTCCTTGAGAGGCTGCTTCTGTCACATATTTCTCATCTTACAGAGAAATTCCTATCACCCGCCCAAGATGGTTTCTGCCCAGGAAGATCTACCTCCGAACAAGCGCTGGCCCTCTCAACTTACATTGAAAATGGATTCCTGAAGAATTTAATGACGGGTGCTGTCTTTGTTGATCTCACAGCAGCCTATGACACGGTCTGGCACTGTGGTCTCCAAGTCAAGATCTCAAGATGCCTGCCTCCATGGGTGGCCAACACTATATCGTTTCTTCTCCAAAACAGAAGATTCCGGGTGCATCTGGGTGACAAGTCTAGCAGATGGAGACCTGTCTCAAGTGGCCTCCCCCAGGGCTCTGTTCTGGCTCCTACGCTATTTAATATTTACATCAATGACCTCCCAGAAACTTCTTCAAGGAAGTTCATCTACGCCGATGACATCTGCTGTGCAACTCAGGCATCCAAGTTCGACATCCTTGAGGAAACACTCATGAAAGACATGTCTCTGATATCTGATTACTGTAAAAAATGGCAACTAATCCCTAGCTCTGCAAAAACGGTATCATCTGTTTTCCATCTACACCATGCCTCGGCCTCGCATGAGCTTAATGTGCAGCTTGGCGATACGAGAATCCAGCATGAAGCCCAGCCAGTCTATCTTGGCGTTACTCTCGATCACACTCTGTCATTTCACAAACATCTCATAAAAACTGCAGCAAAGGTGGGCGCAAGGAATAACATCATTGCAAGACTGGCCAGCTCCTCATGGGGCGCGAGCGCTTCCACACTACAATCATCATCTCTGGCATTATGCTATTCCACTGCAGAATACTGTGCCCCAGGATGGTTCCGTAGCCCCCATGTCCACTTGGTTGATTCCAAATTATATACCTCCATGAGGATAATTTCTGGAACCATCTGTTCCACCCCGGTTCCATGGCTGCCAATTCTTAGCAACATCACCCCGCCAGATATTCATCGGGATGCGGCATCATCTAAGTTCATTTCCCATGTCTACACTCGACCGGACCTGCCAATATACGCGGATATCTTCGCCCACCCTGTCCAACGCTTGACGTCTCGTCACCCAATCTGGTCCCCTACGCCTACACTGAACTTCTCTGTTCCAGACTCTTGGAAACAGAGTTGGCAGTCAGCTGAGGTAAAGAAAAAACACCTCATCACAGACCCCTGCAAGCGTCAACCTGGCTTTGACCTAGCACGTTGTGATTGGGCCCTCCTCAATCGCTATCGAACAGGCCATGGCTTGTGCACCGCTATGTTCCATCACTGGGGAGCCAGAGACGACCTGAACTGCCCCTGCAGCTCCAGACAGACTATGACCCACATAGTCAACGACTGCCACCTCTCCAGATTCAAAGGAGGTCTCGAAACTTTACATCAGGCTCAACCTGACGCTGTTGACTGGCTAAGGAAGAAGGACAAACGCTAGAAGAAGAAAGTAAAATAAGTATATAAGTAAAATATTAAAGAGTGCAGACAGAGTGAGTGAAAGCATGTAAGAGTCAGAGACAGAGAAGGCGAGAAGAGAAATAGCAGAGTTGGAAAGAGACCAGAATTCAAAAACATCCTACACTGTGTTCATTCATGACAGGTTCAAACTTGGGTTGTATAGATTGCAAGGCAGCAGTTCTCATGCCCACAGACCCCAGACAACCCCAGCTACACCATATGCTGTACTACCAGACGGGACAGTAGTTTGTGTGTGTGTGTGTGTGTGCGTGTGTGTGTGTGTGTGTCTGTCTGTCTGTCTGTCCATGTGTGTGTGTGTGTGTGTGTGTCTTAGTGCTCAGAGCTCTCCTATAGTAGTCTCAGAGCATGGGTGGCAAGGTAGCCAGCCTCACCTGCAACTTATGTACAGAGAACCTGGCTGGTCAGGGAAAGCCAGCTAGCCCAGATTCTGGCTAAGCAAGAATGCATATGCAAAGGGAGTCTCATGTCTAGCTCTCCTGAGTTCCCGATTCAATCTCATGCCTCACTATCCTCCAACCACTGTCACTGGGGGATGTTGGGGCACCCCTCAGAATTCAGGGGCATGAGCCTGTCCAGTCTCACTTGGCTGCCTACTCAGCCTCAAGGCTCTCAGTCCACTGCTCAGGGCAGCAGACTACAAGCCCAGCAAGCACCCAGGCAGAGCTGTGTTTCAACATAGATGGGAACTGTGTTCGACCAAACAATAGTGGATGAACCCGTGCCCTTAAACCTACCCTTTGGGTCCAGCTAAGGCAATTACTCATGTGGCCTCTCACATCCCTGAGCATTGGTATCCACACATCACACTCAGAAAGATTCCCCGAAATAGGCATGCATGAGTGTCCCATACAAAGTCGCTCTGCTTGCAGGAACCAGAAACTCCCTGGGCCCTTGCTATGGAGAGACAAAAGGAAGATGGGTGCCTCCATTGGCTGATTCAGGAGCTTCCAGTGGAGATCGCAGGACCGCCCCTCACCTGAGGGCCTGGCTCCTGCTAACAAAGGCAATTGGAAACACCTGTTACCACTTGGGCCCTGAGGAGATACTCAGGAAACCCTCCAGGAGCCAGCAGGCTGGCAGAATTCCTGACCCTGGGATAGCTATTCTCCTAGTTGGGTGGGCCTTCTGGCCAGAGGTGTAAATATTGCCTAGACACAAGAAAGAACTTCAGGTTTCAAAAGGATTGGAAACCCCATGAGGCACTTGGAAAAGACATTTCACAGCCATCAAAACACCCTCTTGCTGAACCCTGGAAGCTTCAGCTTTGCGTGGAAAATCTGGACACTGGTGTGGCCATCAATACCACAGATGCTTTACATTCGGCACAATAGAGGGAAAGCACAATGTGTGTGCCAGGGGTTTGTGATGAGATGTTTGTTCACTTCTCTTGACCTGGGCTCTCATGGAATAAGGACAAGGACGCTGTGCAGGAAGAAGAGGAGGGCTGCATTTAGGCTGAGTGTCAGCCTCAGGGCCCTGGAGAATGGGAGTCAAGCACAGAGGGCCTGGACAGCTGCAGCTGGGGATGGACATATGCCTGGAACCTGCGGCAGGAACACTGTCTCCTCAGTTCCCCTCTGAACTACCCCATATACATGAGACTAAATAATCCAAAGGGCAAAGAAAGAAAAATTTCAACACCAGGAAGTCCGAGTTCATGATGCCCAGTGAAGAAGGCACATAGAGACAGTGAGAGAGACAGAATGACAGAGACAGAAAAGGACAAAAATTCTGGACCTGTGTTGATCAGTGCCAGAGCACTGAAGACAAACCCTCCATGTCCATGCATACTTCTTACAAGTGGCATTGTTATTTTATGTTTGTGAGTAAATGTATCACTTAGAGCATCTAGGTCTTAGCCACTCTGAGAAGCAACACTTGGCATGCAGCCCACTCTCCTAAACTGCCCTCGCCTTTCCAAATTGGAAGTAGTCTTAGTGATGCTCCAGCCAAGATGCAGGCTGGCTGATTGCATGTCCCGGTCCAGCCTCAGCCTGTCCTGTGTGCAGGTAACTGCACTATGTCTATTTCTTCTTTGATTTACAGTTTTGGAATAGGACTCGGTGGACAAAAAGAGCAAGAGGGAAGTAGATGATTTGGCAGGGATAGTTTGTGCTGAGAGAGATTTGTAGAGTGATAAGAGGAATATGAATGGCTCTATGAGATGTCTCTTATGACTGTGGCTCAGAAGGGCCTGGTGTATCCCCATTACTACCCTAATCCAGAGCTGTGCAGGGCTCTAGCTAAAAAATATTTTCAAACATCTACATGTTATATATACATATATATACATATATATACTGATGTAATCATTTTCTACAATAGATTTGATATGACATTCAAACAATTGATTGCTAAAACCTGGAGAGAAAATGTGCATCAGGAAAAGAATTGTCCAAAGGAGTAAAATCTCCAAGTCATTAGCTATATGTAGCTCCTACGGGACCTAGCAAAAAAAGGCTTGAGAAGGAACTCATCAAGGAGACTCTCCACATGGACAGGCACCACAAGTTTCCTAGTCTGTCAACACACACAGGGCAGCTGTTAGTTCCCAGTGCAAGCATCAGGGCAAAAATATCTCCCTCTTCAATGTCTTTACATCTGAAAAGAAGAAAAGTGACCAAGGGCCAAGGAGAGCTACAATGGTGTCAATATTCTGCTGTAAATCAGAATATGCCAAGTGTTTTGCACAGAATCACCTGTGATTCTGTGGTTCTCTCTCCCTCCACCCCACACACACACTCACAGTCACACACACGCACGCACCAACACAGTCAAAGGCACAAACTGAGTTATGCACATGCGCAGTGGACAGCTTCTGCAAGGCCGGCCTGAGGGCCCCGAGGGCCCTAAGGGCCCAGGGCTGAACCCTACTTCTCACTTCCTGGAAGCACGCCCAGCCTTTTAAGGCCAGCTCTGGGCTCCCATTGGCAGGCTTCCTATATAAGGCCTGCCCACAGGGCACCACCCAGGCTCTGATAGGCCAGAACCTATGCCACGCCCAGAACCACTGCCATCAATCTCACTGGCCAGTGTCATTGGCCACTCCCAGAAGGGACAGGGCCCATAGTCAGTGACTGGCCAACGGCCTTGAGCACTGCCCACACGGCCCTGCAGCATGCTCATTGTGCAGCCTCTGGAAGGCCGCACATCAGCCACTTCCGCTCAACTCTGATTGGCCTTGTGTCTCAGGGACACACCTCCAGACAGCCTTCACATGGCTCCCATTGGCGGGCTGCTGTCCGAGGGGGGCCCTCTGATAGGCCAGTTACTAGGGCATGCCCAGGAAGGTCACTGCCCTTGCCCCGTTATTGGCCAGCCTCCTGGGCTTCAACCACGAGGCCCGCCCTAGGCCGTCACTGGACGGCCTCCTGAGGGCCCGCCCCCCAGGCACTTCCGCTGGACCCTGATTGGCCGACCTCCAGGGGCACGCCCATCCAGAGCCAGCACCCAGGCTCTCATTGGTGGGCTGCTCGCTGAGGCCCGCCCTCGCAACTCCTCCTCTTTTCTCATTGGCCAGCTCTTGGATCACGCCCCTGAGGGTGATGTTCCTCTTCTCTGATTGGACAGCTGTCTAGGATCAGTAATGTACCAATAATCCAGGGGTGAGGGAAATAGCATAATGATTATGTAAAAAGATTCCCCTGTCTGGGAATTTGTCTCCAGGTTCAATCCCTTGCACCACCATAAACCAGAGCTAAGCAGTGCTTTGGGGGGGGAGGATGAAAGAAAGGAAGAAAGATCGATCCTTGAATGCTGTCCTTTTGTTCAACGTTAGCCAAAACTTTTATTTTCAAATCAACAATTGTAAATAATAGGTGTTCTTGGAACTGTCAAACACTGGTTCATACGCACAGAATGTACAACACCAAGGGTAAACTTTAACACAAATTGTAATGGGTGGTAGTGATGTGTCAGAGGCGGTTTACTGATCATAACCAATAAATCACTGAAATGTGTGAAGCTGATAGACAGTGGGTCTTTGCATATCAGAGGCAAGGACAGTGAGGACTTTCTGCACTTTAAACTCAATTTTCAACACTGAATTATTCCCCAAATTAAATTTTTTTTCAAAAGTAAAGATTTAAAACTGTTACTCTTGAGTTACTTAAGTTTTATAGCATGTCTAAACTTAACTCCTTAGGTTTGGTTACTACAATTTTTTAATGAAAGAGAAACAGAGACATGGGAGAGAAATAGACAGGGAGAGAGTTAACAGCCCTGCTCAGCTCTGGCTGATGGTGGTGCTAGGGATCAAACCTGGGACTGCAGGCCTGAGAGTCTTTTGCCAGAACCATTATGCTGTCTCACCAGCCACTTAGTTTCATTTTCCTATACTTTTATCATGTTAACACACTTCCATCAAAATATCAGGTAACAATATCACTATAAAAAGATAAACTTCTAGGAGACTTCCGGAGGCAGGGCTACAAGCAGCAGCAGATCTGGTTCTCTCCTCTCCTCTCCCGGATCAACTAGGAATACCAAAGGAGACCACCTGGGACCGAAACAAGACAGGACTAGAACAACTACAGGAACCCACCAAATCACTGGTGAGTGCAAACATGTGTCGCTGGTGACAGAGGAGCCTAGGGAGAGACTAATTGACTGCTAACAGTTCAGCAGTTTATCAGTTGAGACACCACCTCCAGTCTGCTCCACCAACAAGAGGACAGCTGAAGGGAGGAGAGGACTCCCCAGAGACTCACCAAGTGCAACTCTGAGTCTCCATTGCTACTGCCCTCAGAATCTGGAGCAGTGGCAGGGAGGGACACCAGGGGACAGAGATCTAACCAGGAAACTCAGGAGAAGACTATACCTTGGTGGCTGTAAAAGTCTCTTTGCATAACCAATGGACTATCTCTGCCACACCCTGCCTTATCTCTTGGTCAGGAGTCAGTGATTAAGAATCCTACTTATAGTTTAGAAGCCCTCAGGTTCCCATAGCCTACAGAGAAGAAAAAAAAATCACTTTTTAAATCACTGAGCCCCAACTCAGGGATTAAAATACTATTGAAACTGTTAACTTCCACTACTGTGAACCCTTTAATTACTTTACTTAGACACAAGTCAATACAGGAAATAGTAATCAGTAATTTGAAAAGTACTAAGAGAGGGAACTCATAACATATAAAATGGGTAAGCCAACAAGAAGAAATATTGGAGAAATGAACCAGGACAAGAGTCCAGCTAAAAGCCCCCCAAAGGGTGAAGCACAAAATGAGTTCAACATCCAAACATTACCTAAGGAAATAATCACAGAAGTGAGTAAAGAGTTTGAAAGAATTGTAATCAGAAATACAGGAACAATAAATGAGACTCTGGAAGAAAACACTAACTATCTCAAGGTTATTAGAGAGCTGAAAGCTGAAATAGCTGAGCTAAGAACACAACTAGCTGAACAAGCTAAAACAGTATCAGAACAGGGTCACAAAATAGATGAACTCCAGAAAACAGCAGAGGGCAGAGAATAGAATCAATTAGGCTGAAGACTGAATTAGCAAGATCGAGGACAAATTAGAGACAACTAAAAAAGAAGTAAGAGATCTCAAAAACAGATTAAGAGATGCTGAAAACAACAACAGAGACCTATGGGATGACTTCAAAAGAAACAATATACGCATTATTGGCTTACCAGAGGAAGAAAGAGAGGGAGAGGAAGAAAGTATTCTTCAGGCCATAATAGCTGAAAACTTCTCTAGTCTAGACAACATCAAAGACATAAAGATTCAAGAAGCCCAGAGGGTCCCAAACAGATTTAACCCAGACTTAAAGACACCAAGACACATGATATTTAGAATAGAAAGGTATAAGGATAAAGAAAGGATCCTGAAGGCTGCAAGAGAAAGAGTCACCTACAGAGGAAAACCCATTAAGATTAGCAGCATACTTCTCCACACAAACACTACAGGCCAGAAGACAATGGCAAGATATCTATCAAGTGCTCAATGAGAAAGGCTTTCAACCAAGACTACTGTATCCTGCTAGACTGTCATTCACACTAGATGGAGGCATCAAAACCTTCTCAGACAAGCAACAGTTGAAGGAATCAACTATCACCAAGCCTGCCCTGAAATAAGTTCTGAAAGGTCTTCTGTAAACAGTCAGACCATCATAAATAGGACATATATCAGAACACTCTAAAACTCTACAAGAATGGTGTTAAAATATCTTCAATCTTTGATGTCAATAAATGTCAATGGCCTGAATTCACCTATAAAAAGACAGTAGGAAGATGGATCAGAAAACACAACCCAACAATATGCTGTCTACAGGAAACCCACCTAACTCAACAAGACAAACACAGACTTAAAGTGAAAGGATGGAAAACTATCATACAAGCCAATGGCCCACAAAAAAGGGCAGGAACAGCTATTCTCATACCTGACATGATAGACTTTAAAATAGATAAGATTTAAAAAAATAGGACACTATTTAATGCTCAGAGGATCAGTCAATCAAGAGGACTTAAAAATTATTAACATCTATGCACACAATGAGAAGCCATCTAAATACATCAAACGTCTACTGAAAGAGAGACAACAATATATTAACAGCAACACAATCATAGTAGGGGGCATCAACACTCCACTCTCTCAACTTGACAGATCATCCAGGCAGAAAATCAAAGATATAAGGGAGCTAAATGAAGAGATAGATAAACTATTGGACATTTTCAGAGTCATTCATCCCAAGAAACTGGAATACACATTTTACTCAAATCCACATGGGTCATTCTCAAGGATAGATTATATGTTAGGCCACAAAGACAGCATCAGCAAATTCAAGAGCATTGAAATCATCCCAAGAATCTTCTCAGACCACAGTGGAACTAAACCATAACACTTAACAATCAACAAAAGGTTAGTAATAGTCCCAAAATGTGGAAGCTCAATAGTACACTTCTTAATAACCTCTGGGTAAAAGAGGAAATAAATGAAGAAATCAAAATGTTTTCATAGTTCAATGAAAATGAAGACACAAGCTATCAAAATATTTGGGACACAGCTAAGGCAGTACTGAGAGGGAAGTTCATAGCTATACAAGCACACAGTAGGAAACAATAAAAAGCACAAACAGCCTGATTGCACATCTTAAAGACCTAGAAGAAGAACAACAAAGGAACCCTAAAGCAACCAGAAGGACAGAAATCACTAAAGTTAGAGCAGAAATCAATAACATTGAGAATAAGAAAACCATACAAAAGATCAATGAAAGTAAATGTTGGTTCTTCGAAAGAGTAAACAAAAATCGACAAACCTTTAGCCAGACTCACAAAACAAAAAAGGGAGAAGACCCAAATAAATCGGATACTAAGTGAAAGAGGAGATATCACAACAGACGCTGCAGAAATTCAACATATCATGTGAGTCTTCTATGAACAACTGTATGCCACCAAGCTAGAGAACCTGGAAGAAATGATTTCCTAGATACCTACCAACTTCCAAAACTAAGTAAAGAGGAAGTGGATAACATGAACAGGCCCATCACAGCTAATGAAATTGAAAGTTATCAAAAATATCCCCAAAAATAAGTCCTGGACCAGATAGTTTTACAAATGAATTCTACAAAACCTTCAAAGAACTAATACCTCTACTTTTAAAAGTCTTCCAGAAGATTGAAGACACTGGAATACTCCCTGCCAGCTTCTATGAAGCCAACATCACTCTGATACCAAAAGCAGACAGGGACACAACCAAAAACAAAAACTACAGACGAATATCTCTGATGAACATAGATGCGAAAATACTGAACAAAATTCTAGCCAACCGGATACAGCAGTATATCAAAAAGATTGTTCATCATGACCAAGTGGGGCTTATCCCAGGCATGCAAGGTTGGTTTAATATACGTAAAGCAATCAATGTGATCCACCACATCAACAAAAGCAAGACCAAAAACCACATGGTCATATCAATAGATGCAGAGAAATCCTTTGACAAAATCCAACATCCCTTTATGATCAAAACACTACAAAAAATGGGAATAGATGGAAAATTCCTGAAGATAGTGGAGTCTATATATAGCAAACCTATAGCCAATGTCATACTCAATGGTGAAAAACTGGAAGCATTTCCCCTCAGATCAGTTACTAGACAGGGCTGCCCACTATCACCAATACTATTCAACATAGTGTTGAAAGTTCTTGCCATAGCAGTCAGGCAGGTGCAAGGGATACAGATTGGAAGAGAAGTCACTCTCCCTATTTACAGATGACATGATATAGTATACACAGAAAAACCTAAGGAATCCAGCAAGAAGCTTTTGGAAATAATCAGGCAATATAGTAAGGTGTCAGGCTACAAAATTAACATTCAAAAGTCAGTGGCATTCCTCTATGCAAACACTAAGTTAGAAGAAATTGAAAGCCAGAAATAAATTCCTTTAACTATTGTTGTTTTCGATGGGTTATGTTGTTTTCGCCGGGCTGGCTTCACGGGCACGGGCGGGTAACAGACGACCAGGGACTCATGTCTGGGTTGTACGCAGTATCTCAGGACGCAGCACAATCTAAGCCGAGCTAAGCTAAACTCAAGGTAAAGTACTCTAAAACTCACAATGCTGTCTTTATATATACTTGCCAAGTAGGGTGGAAACAGGGTGTGACATAGAGAGGGTGGAGAGAAAAGTGACTGGTGACAATCAGAGTGTGACAAGGAGAGGATCAGGGTGTGACAAGGAGGGGGGGTGGAGCAAAAACATATCATGAAACAGTGGGGATTGAACCAATGCCCTGGAGGGAGGTGCTTGTTAACAGTGGTTATATAAATAGAATGAAGTGGTTATGTAAATAGAATAGTGTTAAGCAGGGGGGATTTAAACCAAATGAAACAGAAGGGGTCTCATGCATACCAACAAACTATAACAACAAAAACAATAAAATATCTAGGAGTAAACCTAACCAGAGAAGTGAAAGTCTTGTATACTGAAAATTATGAGTCACTACTCAAGGAAATTGAAAAAGACACAAAGAAGTGGAAAGATATTCTATGTTCATGGGTCAGTAGAATTAACATCATCAAAATGAATATACTACTCAGAGCCATATACAAATTTAATGCTATCCCCATCAAGATCCCAAGCACATTTTTTAGGAAAATAGAACAAATGCTACAAATGTCTATCTGGAACCAGAAAAGACCTAGAATTGCCAAAACAATCTTGAGAAAAAAGAACAGAACTGAAGGCATCACAGTCCCAGATCTCAAACTGTATTATAGGGCCATTGTCATCAAAACTGCTTGATACTGGAACATGAATAGACACACTGATAAGTGGAATAGAATTGAGAGCCCAGAAGTGAGCCCCCACACCTGTGGACATCTAATCTTTGACAAAGGGGCCCAGACTATTAAATGGGGAAAGCAGAGTCTCTTCAACAAATGGTGTTGGAAACAATGGGTTAAAACATGCAGAAGAATGAAACTGAACCACTGTATTTCACCAAATACAAAAGTAAATTCCAAGTGGAACAAGGACTTGAATGTTAGACCACAAACTTAGAAGAAAATCTTGGCAGAACTCTTTTCCACATAAATTTCAAAGACATCTTCAATGAAACGAATCCAATTACAAAGAAGACTAAGGCAAGTATAAACCTATGGGACTACATCAAATTAAAAATCTTCTTCACAGCAAAAGAAATCACTGCCCAAACCAAGAGACCCCTCACAGAATGGGAGAAGATCTTTACATGCCATACATCAGATAAGAGTTTAATAACCAACATATATAAAGAGCTTGCCAGACTCAACAACAAGACAACAAATAACCCCACCCAAAAATGGGGGGAGGACATGGACAGAATATTCACCACAGAAAAGATCCAAAAGGCCAAGAAACACATGAAAAAATGCTCCAAGTCTCTGTCAGAGAAATGCTAATAAAGACAACAATGAGATACCACTTCACTCCTGTGAGAATGTCATACATCAGAAAAGGTAACAGCAGCAAATGCTGGAGAGGCTGTGGGGTCAAAGGAACCCTCCTACACTGCTGGTGGGAATGTAAATTTGTCCAACCTCTGTGGAGAACAGTCTGGAGAACTATCAGAAGGCTAGAAATGGACCTATGATCCTGCAATTCATCTCCTGGGAATATATCCTAAGGAACACACCCATCCAAAAAGATCTGTGTACACATATGTTCTTGGCAGCACAATTTGTAATAGCCAAAACCTGGAAGCAACCCAGGTGTCCAACAACAGATGAGTGGCTGAGCAAGTTGTGGTCTAGATACACAATGGAATACTACTCAGCTGTAAAAAATGGTGACTTCACCGTTTTCAGCTGATCTTGGATGGACTTTGAAAAATTCATGTTAAGTGAAATAAGTCAGAAAGGGAAGGATGAATATGGGATGATCTCACTCTCAGGCCGAAGTTGAAAAACAAGATTAGAAAAGAAAACAGAAGTAGAACAAGTGCTGGAGGTGGACAGCACTGCCTCAGCGTGCACTATGCCCATAAGGAACAGGCCCAAGTGCCAGGGCTGAGAGGCTGAGCTTGACCCTCAGGGACTAGCTTGTCCCTGGAGTTGTGTAAGAAGTGCTGTCAGCCCCAAGTTGCTCCAGAGTCTTGGCTGAGCCCAGTCCTCCCCCAGAAGAAAACCCTTGGATTGGGAGGGGAAGACAGGAAGGAGGCACTGTCTCCAATACTTTCAGGGCACAACCGGTTCCCTGAAGCTTTGCCAAGCCAGTCAGCCACTCAGGGAGAGACAAAGAGAGCCAGCACAGAGAAAGCCCACAGGGAGGTGTTCTGAGAACTCCACTGAGTCTGAAGTGAATCCTACCTCTATCTAAGCCAGAAATGCTGAGCCCTGCACTTGAGAGGAAGACTTGGTCTGAAATCCACCAACTGTTTCTAAAGAATATGATGCAAGTACTTTCAGACACATGAGGCTATCAAAATTCAGTTAATTGATTATTGTTGGGCATTACGCCAGCTCCCCTGCATTGCTGATAGTATAGTCTATTTACATAATCACTGTTTTGTCTGAGACCTGCCCTGCCTGCAGGGTATTGGTTAATCCTACTAGAACCTTCACAACAGCTGCTATGGAAACTTTCTACCTTCCCGCCCTTTTCTCCACCCCCTCTCCTAGCCTTTTCCTTTTCCCAATTACCACTTCTGGTTAAAAATATATATAAAGGCATTGTCTCTGATCAAT
The DNA here is from genome assembly GCF_950295315.1 of Erinaceus europaeus. Lineage (NCBI taxonomy): Eukaryota > Metazoa > Chordata > Mammalia > Eulipotyphla > Erinaceidae > Erinaceus > Erinaceus europaeus. Next base: position 73,347,898 of record NC_080167.1, on the reverse strand, counting down.
AAAGGCATGGCATTGCATTCCTGCTCCACCACGAGTTCCTGGTCTCTCTCCCACGTCACTGAGTAGGCAGCAGCCCAGGTTGGCTCCGGTCGAGTTCTCTCCAACCCAGAGAGCATGTGCCCGGGAAGAAACACCCTCACGCTAGCCTGGCAGATTATCTATCATAAGTCTTTCCTTAGAAGACAGGAGGGCTGGCAGGCCTGGGCAAACCAGACCTTCCACAATACTCTCACCTATTTCCTGGATGGCCACAGGCCAGGACTCTGCAGAAGGAGGTGACACAGGAAGCAAAGCTACAACAGGAAGCAAGGAGAGGGTCTCAGGTGGAAGGCACAGTATGTACAAAGGCAGAGAAGCAGAAAGAACCTGGGAGTGAGGCCAGGGACAGATTTTTTGGTGTTTTTCTTTTCTTATTGATTTAACATAGATTCACAATGAGACTATACATTGAAATGAAAGCTCTGAGCCAGCAAAAAAAGTCACTTGTCGGTCACATGAGCAACTCAGGTTCAAGCCCAGCCCCCACTGCACTGAAGAAAGCTTCAGTGCTGTGATCTTCTCCACTGTCTCTCAGCCTCACTGTCTCATCTCTGTCTCTGATTAAAAAGAGGGGGGAGAGATGGAAGCTCTGACCTCACAGCCAAGTGCTCTCAGGAGGGAATCCTAGGGAGTTGGGCAGTAGCACAGCAGGTTAAGCACAGGTGGCGCAAAGCACAAGGCCTGGCAAGGATCCCAGTTCTAGTCCCCAGCTCCCCACCTGCAGAGGAGTCACTTCACATGCGGTGAAGCAGGTCTGCAGGTGTCTTTCTCTCCCCCTCTCTGTCTTCCCATCCTCTCTCCATTTCTCTCTCTCCTATCCAACAACGACATCAATAACAACAACAATAATAATTACAACAAGGGTAACAAAAGGGAATAAATAAACATTTTTTAAAAAAAGAAGGGAATCCTACCATGTCATGTTGAGGTTATGATGCTCCACTGGACCCCACCACACCCAAAGTCCACTCTTCACGGAGGCTCTGGTCCTGGAGGACCCCATCTATATCCCAGTCCCTCAATGACCTCACTCCAAAAAGCTTAGCAAAGGACTGGAGGACAGGGCAAGAGCATCACTCATGGGAGATCACTCATGTTTGCTCTGACCCACTGGGCCTCATGCCTGCATGATTCCACTGCTCCCAATGAATAAATTTTTCCTGTCCTTCCTTCTTTGCTTTCTTTTTTCTTTTTCTTTTTTTTTTTCCTGCTACCAGGGTTATCACTGGGGTTCAGTGCCAACATCACAAATCCACTGCTCCCAGTGGCCATTTTTTCCCTTTTTTTTTAATTGGATATGACAGAGAAATTGAGAGGAGAGGAAAGATGGAGGGAGAAAGAAAGAGAGACACTTGCAGACCTGCTTCACTACTCGTGAAGCTTCCCCCACTGCAGGTAAGGGGTAGAGGGATCAAACCTGGGTCCTTGAGCATGGTCAAATATTTTACTTATTTAATTTAATGAGATATATACAGAAAGAAAGATACACAGAGACAGCTCCTCAAATAACTAAAGGGAATCACATGTCATGGAACATTTCCACTGTGGGGCATATGCCCCAAAGAATCAAAAGCATCTCAGCAGACACTTGTCATACGTAGACAGAACAGTTTTATTCACAAGTGTCAAAGGTAACAGCGACCGAAGTATCTATAAGATACTTGAGGGTCGGGCGGTAGCGCAGCGGGTTAAGCACATGTGGCACAAAGCGCAAGGACTCCTAAGGGTCTCAGTTCAAGCCCCCAGCTCCCCACCTGCATGGGAGTCACTTCACAGGCAGTGAAGCAGGTCTGCAGGTGTCTGTCTTTCTCTCCCCCCCTGTCTTCCCCTCCTCTCTCCATTTCTCTCTATCCTATCCAACAACAACGACATCAATAACAACATTAGTAACTAAACAATAAACAACAAGGGCAACAAAAGGGAATAAATAAATATTTTTTTAAAAAAGATACTTGAGTTGGGGGTCAGGTGGTAGCGCAGTGGGTTAAGCGCAGATGACGCAAAGCACAAGGACTGTCATCAATAACAACAACAATAAAACAATAAGGGCAACAAAAGAGAATAAATAAATAAATATTTTTTAAAAAGATACTTGAATGGGTGGTACAGGAGGTGGCGCAGTGGATAAAGCATTGAGCTCTCAAGCATGAGGTCCTGAGTTCAGTCCCTGGCAGCACATGTACCAGAGTGATGTCTGGTTCTTTCTCTTTCCTCCTATCTTTCTCATTAATAAATAAATAAAGGGAGTTGGGCAGTAGCACAGTGGGTTAAGCGCAAGTGGCACAAAGCACAAGGACTGGCATAAGGATCTTGGTTCGAGCCCCCGGCTCCCCACCTGCAGGGGAGTCTCTTCACAGGCAGTGAAGCAGGTCTGCAGGTGTCTGTCTTTCTCTCCCCCTGTCTTCCCCTCCTCTCTCCATTTCTCTCTGTCCTATCCAACAACAACTACAACAAGGGCAACAAAAGGGAATAAATAAATAATATAAAAAAATTTTGGAAAAAAAAAGGAAGTTCTTCAGTATAATACAGTGTAGGTAAGGCTTAAAGACATTATGTTAAGTGACAGAGGACAAATACCATGATTCCAGATATGGGGAGGACCAGAGTGTTCACATCCAATGATACAGAAATTAGAAGGGCTGATTCGCAGGAACTGGGAAGAGAAGACGGTGAGTTACTGCTTAATGGGGCAGAGTCTCAATCTGGAAATGTGAAAAGTTTCTGGAGGTGGTTGGTAGTGATGGTTGCACAGCAATGTGAATGTGCTAACAGCTGAGCTGTATTTAATAGTGGCTAAGATAGTAAACTGTTCTATCAAAATCCTAGAGAGTTAGGGGACTTAGCTCAGCTTTGTGTCTAAAGGTTATTTGTTACGTTTCACTTTGCTTTTGTAGGAGTTTGTAGCCAGAAAGAGCTTGGGAGTTGGGGTTGGTCCCAGACCAGTCTGTTTCCAAGAACAGAGTGCATTCATTTCTCAGAGGCCCCGCAGCTTCCCACCATCCTCTCCATTTCCACGCTGGGAACACCGTCAGTTTGCTTTGCAAACCTGCCTCTCCTCAAGTGTGCAATTCATCTGTGTCTACACTGTCACAACTGGTGAGTTCTGAATTAATGATCTTTCTAAGTATGAACTGGAATGAATTCAGAGCAGAGACTATAGTGAGTTCATTCCCATAAGGGGAAGAAGTATAACCAACTCCAAGAGGTCCAAGTCTGTGTCTGTACACATGCAGTCTGTCTGGCCCAACTCCCAGCTATTTCCCCATATCTAGGGAGCCCTCCTTCCCCCATCCACTGGCCAGTCACACTGGCCTCCTTCCAGCTCCTCATGTAGACAGTCACTCCGGCACCTGCTGTTCCTTCACCTGGGACGATCTCCTCAGGTCATTCCTTTGGATCCTTTAGATTGTGTTCACTGTCACTTCTGCAGAGAGGCCTTTCCTAACCACACTCTCCAAAGGGAACTTGGACTCAGCAGCAGCTATAATGTTATGACTGTATGCTGCAGGGAATCAGAAAGCGATAAAGAGTGATCAGGAAACTGCTCAGCTCTGACATATATATGGTGATCCTGGGGATTAAGCCTGGAACCACTTGGCCTCGGCGTGAAAATCTGATTTGCAACCACTGCTCTGAAGCACTTTCTATAAAGGAGGAAAGTCAGGTTCAGAGACATTAGGTAATTTGTTCCAAGTCATGCAGCCAGTATGTGACAGTCCCTAGAGACATACTCAACTGCCCCCACCCCACCCCACAGCACCGTTCAGTCCTGGATTATGATGGTGTGGGGAGTTGAATCTGGGACCTTGGGGCCTCAGACATCAGACTCTGTCTGCATAACCACTATGCTGTCTACTCCTGCCTTTGACTGTCACTACAGCTGTACCTGTGATGGTGACACTGTAAGTACAGCAGCCAGAGCCCAGGGAAATTGAGAACCCAGTCTGCCTTCCTTCCCTAGCCCTGCCTTCCTGGCCCCTCATAGCTCAGAGACTTCAGGTCAGCACTAGGAGAGAAGTTAGTGGGGAAGGTGATACCGGACCAACTTACCATGGGTGTCAAAGTGACAAGATCCAGGGTTGCATGCTCGGAGAACCCTGAACCCAGTTGTGGGGGTGAGTTACAGCAGGCTCCAGAGTCAAACCACACATGCTCACATCTTGGTGCCTTAGTCTCCTCATCTGTAAAATGGCCCGGTCATCTAAGACTCCACCTCATGGAGCTGTAGTGGCAACAGAGTGAGTGAATGCGACCATGAGTGCTTTCTACATGTTAGCAAGGAATCTGGGCTCCCTCCACAGACCTTCCTCATTCTCCTTGGTCTAGATCCCTGGGCAATAGCACTCCAGCTGTGCAATACTTAGACGGTGGCCACACCAGGGCTGCTACCAGAGCCAGCTCCCCACCTCCCAGGGCAGTGATCTAGGGGTCCCTTTCAGGGGTTAGTGAATGCTTCATCTCCCAAGGCTAGTGTCATATTACCCCTCCAGCCTCTGAAGGGTGCTCCTCTAAGTCATCAAGAAATAAGTTTGGTGCCCTGTTACAGATGCCTGCAGGGACTCAGGCCCACCTACATAAACTCAATGAGTGGCTAGCTCTCCCATTCTCTTCCTTCAACTCCCTTGTTTTCCAGGAAGCTAGAGAGAGTGATCATACTTCAAAATCCTGAAGGCACAGCCTGAGAGTAAGAACTCTTCTTTTCCACTCAGCTTTTCAGTCTCCTCAAGCCTAAAATTCTATGGCTGGGAAAATAGCATAGCACTTTGGTCAACAGACTTTCATGCCTGAGGCTCCAAGGTTCCAGATTCATTCCCCAGCACTCCCATCTAGTTAATAATGATAATGACTATTCATTTATTTATTTTACCAGAGCACTGCTCAGCTCTAGTTTATGGTGGTGCGGGGGATTGAACCTGGGAGTTTGGATCCTCAGGCATGAGAGTCTCTTTGCATAACCATTATGCTATCTACCCCCGCCCTCATAAGCACTTATTAAAAAAAAAACTGGGAGGTGGGCGGTAGCACAGGGGGTTAAGCCCACATGGTGCAAAGCAAGGACTAGCATAAGGATCCGGTTCAAGCCCCTGGCTCCCCACCTGCAGGGGAGTTGCTTCACCATCAATGAAGCAGGTCTGCAGGTGTCTATCTTTCCCCCTCTGTCTTTCCCTCTTCTCTCCATTTCTCTCTGTCCTATCCAACAACAAAGACAGCAATAACAACAACTACTACAACAATAAAACAACCAGGGTAACGAAAAGGGAAAATAAATATTTAACAAGTCTTTAAAAAAATAACTATAAAGTTCCTAATGAAATAGCTTCTACTTAGACTTAGATACCCTCCTCACCTACTTCCCATTATACTTCCCTCACTCACTCCAAAGCTAACCTTATCAAAATAAGGACTGCAAAAGCTGAATAAGGGCAAGAGCCTGGCATACATTAACAATGACTCTTTAGTCACTATCAGGCCACTCCATCATCTGGGGCCCTAGTCAGGGAGTCCTGAGATTCCCAAACAGACATTATGGGCCTAGACCTTGAATAAATCCCTCTTTCCATTGTTACTGGTCATTTTTATCAGGAACAACACAATAGACCCCTTTGTGGGCCCCCATAGGACCTTGCCCTCAACATGGATCAACAACCATAGAGAATGTTCCATCCTCTAAAGGGAGGCTGGACAACATACTCTATCTACCACCTGAGGAAGATGGGTCCTGACATTGAAGCAGCTTGGAATGTTCCTACTCATGACCACAGAATGTGAGCTCAGATCTACATGGATGCAGAGGTCACATAGGCTCCTAAGCTGAATATGGGCCCCAGATCACATCAAATCAATGGGGTTTACAGTCAACAATATTTATACACCTTTCCCATATTTGGGAGCTACTCTCTTCCCTGATCCAGCTTTCTGGTCCTTTTTCCAACATGACATCATCTCCCCAGACAATAACTAGGATCCACCTGCATATCAGAGGTCAGGCTCAGGGGAAAAAAAGTATATATATATATATATAGTCATGGTCCCTTTGGAATACAACTAAATAGGCCTACTAGCTATCTATAAAACAGAGACCCCAAAATCCTCATCTGCACTATTCCAGCCTTTAGGTTCATGATTAGTCAACAACTTGTTTGGCTTTATATGTTAACTCCTCTTTCAGCCCCCAGGTTCCAGATGTTAACAAGATGCCAACTGGACTTCCCTGGACAGACAACCCCACCAATGTGTCCTGGAGCCCCATTTCCACAGAGCCCTGCCCCACTAGGGAAAGAGAGACACAGGCTGGGAGTATGGATCGACCTGCCAACACCCATGTTCAACAGGGAAGCAATTACAGAAGCCAGACCTTCCACCTTCTGCATCCCATAATGACCCTGGGTCCATACTCCCAGAGGGATAAAGAATAGGAAAGCTATCAGGGGAGGGGATGGGATATGGAGTTCTGGTGGTGAGAATTGTGTGGAGTTGTACCCCTCTTATCCTATGGTTTTTGTCAGTGTTACCTTTTTATAAATAAAAATTTTTAAATATAAATAAATATTAAAAAATTAAGGGAGTCAGGCAGTAGTTCAGGGGATTAAGCCCACGTGGCACAAAGCTCAAGGACCTGCGTAAGGATCCCAGTTCGAGGCCCTGGCTCCCCACCTTCAGGGAGGTCGCTTCACAAGCAGTGAAGCAGGTCTGCAGATGTCTGTCTTTCCTTCCCCCCCCCCCCGTATCTTCTCCTCCTCTCTCCATTTCTATCCTATCCAACAACAATGACATCAATAACAACAGTAATAACTACAACAATAAAACAACAAGGGCAACAAAAGGGAATAAATAAATAAATAAACTAAAACTTTAAGCAGACAGTTCTCCATGAAGTTCCCCCACTGTGGATACCATGCCACGCTGAGCATTGTAGCAAGTGAAGGAGGAACCTCAGTACTTATTGCGTGAATGAATGAATGAATGAATGAATGAATGAATGAATGAATGAATGAGGCCTGCCCCAACACCATCAGTGGTCAGAAGCTGCTATGGGTCCAGTTTTTACTGCCTCTTGGTGTGGGGGTGCCTATCCAGTAGGCTTCAGAGTTAAATAATCCCCGTGGTGTACCAGGCTAAAGAGAGCCAAGGTATCACCCAGTTCAGGGCCACACCCTGCAGACAAGAGTCCAGACTTCAGGTCCTATGTGGAAGGTCTGCGAAGTCTGCTGGGCAACATACTTCCAACCTGCCTGCTACTTTCCCCCACTGTGTGTAGCTTAAATCAGCAAGGAACCCCGGAGTTCAAAGGCAGTGAGGCTTGTGTTTACTGGTGCTTGTCCTGGCCAAGGCACCACCACTCCAGAGACCACTCAGAAGAGGCCTATCAGTGACCCTGGGGTCCTAACCCCACAGCCTGACTACTGTGATTGGGTAGGCCTGCCTCTGCCTGGTTTTCTGGGGGTGTTGGCTAACCCTGGCAACTCAGCTTGCCGATCTGGAAAATGGGGCTAAGGAGAGAGTGAGGTTTGCTGGGAGAAGGAAGTAAAGTTGAGACCCTTAATTTCATCTGCTCTATTCCTACTTTCCGTGTTCCTGTGTATTAAACATTTTGTCCTGCTTTATATCTTACTGCCTTTCAGCCACCAAGTTGAAGATGCTACCATGACACCATCCTGACTTCCCTGGACAGATAAGCTCACAAATCTGTCCCAAGACCTCCCCTCCCCAGAGCCCTGCCCCACTAGGAAAAGACAGAAACAGGCTGGGGGTGTGGATCCACCTGCCAACACTCATGTCCAGTGGAGAAGCAATGACAGAAAGCAGAACTCCCACCTTCAGCTTCCTAGAAAAAGAATTTTGGTCTATATTCCCAGAGGGGAGGAGATAATCGGGTGTAGATGACTAGAGGGTTCTGAACTCCAATTCCATCAGTACCCAGAGAGAGAAAAGGAAAAAAAAGGAAGGGCATTCTGAAGTGGTAATAGCTATAGGTGTGACTCAGAAAGGAAGAGAAGGCAGGACTATAGAGAAAAAAGGGCAGATATATATAGGTGTATAGTTACATAAATAATATTCAACAATATCTGTGACATTGGGAGAACCACTACAGTTTCCAGTGGAGGGAATGAGGACACAGAGTCCTGGTGATGGGAACACTATTGAATTATACTCCTGTTATCTCATAATTTTGTAAATCAATATTAAATCACTAATAAAAATACATAAATACATCTTTTAAAATTGTACCCCAAAAATGAAGAAATAAAATATTTTTAAAAGAATGAAAAAGGCAACAACAATCTATTTAAAAACAAAGAATGGGCCATGTAGTAGTGCACACAGTACAGTGTGGTAAGACCAGGGTTCAAACCCCCAGTCCCCACCTGCAGGGGAAGCTGGTGAAGCAGGGATATAGGTGTCTCTCTCTTGTCCAATCTCTCCATTCCCTCTCAGGTGCTAGCTATCTCTATCCAGTAAATAAAGATGAGAAGGAGGAGGAGGAGCAGGAGGAGCAGGAGAAGGAGAAGAAGAAACCACAAGGACAATTAGATTCTTTTTTTCTGCCTCCAGGGTTATTGTTGGGGCTCCATGCCTATACTATGAATCCACTGCTCCTGGAAGCCATTTTTCCTCTCCTTGTTATTGTTGCCAGAGCTATTGTTGTTGGATAGGAAAAAGACAAATCAAGAAAGGAGGGGAAGACAAACAGGGGAAAAGAAAAATAGACACCTGCAGACCCTAGGGCCCCAGACAATTAGGTTCTTTAGGGGACAGGACAGTAGCACACTGGGTTAAGCACACGTAGTGCAAAGAGTAAGGATGGGCATAAGGATCCTGGTTTAAGCACCTGGCTCTCCACCTGTGGGGGAGGGGGGTCACTTCACAGTAGGTGAAGCAGATCTATGCCACCAAAGATGTCATCTTCGGACACCCAGGACACCTGGACCTTATCTCTTATATCCTCACTTGGCAGGATCTGGTAGAGAAATATCCCCCTCCTTGGCTAAAACCTTTTCTTCCTCCGCAGGGTTCACCACCCACCGTTCTTGCTTTAAAGGATTCTCATCATCAACCTACTGCCCCCTCCATGCCCCCTCTCAATTCCCCCTCCTACCCTATTCTCCAAGGTGGTCCCAAAGAGTACCCTCCTCCCTACCAACCTCAACCTCCCCCAGTCCCACAGGAACCCCCGGCAGCAGGCCAGGACTTACGGAGCCCTCCCCATATGAGAGCCCGTACAGCCCAGAGGACCCCTGATTCGGTGGCCCTGCCCCTTCAGGCTCTAGGACCCCCAAACGAGAATGGCAAACGATGAAATATTGGCTGTTTTCCACAAGTGACCTTTATAATTGGAAAATGCAGAACTGTAAGTTTTCAGAACAACCAGCATCACTCACTGACCTGTTAGATTCTGTTATTTTTACCCATCGGCCGGCCTGGGACGACTGCCAGCAGCTTTTACAGATTCTTTTTACCACAGAGGAAAGAGAAAGGATGCTCTCAGAAGTCTGAAAACTTGTGCCTGGGGAGGACAGGAACCCCACCTTAAACCCGGCCCTGAGAGATGCTAGTTTCCCTCTGATAAGACCCACCTGGGATTTTAACTCACCTGAAGGTAAGGAGAAGCTTCGGGTCTATCATAAGGCTCTGATGGGTGGTCTTTGGGCAGCCGCATGCCGGCCCACTAATTTGGCCAAGGAAAAGATAGAAACCCCAATTGTTTTCTTAGAAAAAATTATGGAGGCATATTGAATATTCACTCCCCTAGATCCAGAAGCTCCAGAAAATAAGTCAGTAGTAATTATGGCCTTTGTAAACCAAGCTGCCCCTGATATAGCAGATAAGTCTTTACAGGAACTATTGGAAGTAGCGGAGAAAGTCTTGAACAATCGAGAAACCCCAGAAGAACGCCAATTATGGACAATGACAGCAGCTAACGAGCGGCAGACTAACAACCTCACTAAGGTATTGGTTGTACCTACTGCAGAAGGCCCATCCTTCCCAAAGATTTGAAAAACGCAGAGGTCCATATGGGGAGGGAAAAAAGAAGCTCCTTGAAGATCAGTGTGCATATTGCAGGGAAATGGGTCACTGGGCCAGAGAAAATCTATCAAGCAGAAGAAATGACCCCTCATGTGATACCTGACTAAATAAATAAATATGCAAATAAATGGGGATGATCTAGGAGGACTTGAAAAAAAATTTTAAAAATAAAAACAAAAACCACAAGAAGACCTGATTACAGCAGAAATATAGAAACCATCTGCTGAGAAACAGAGGGCTGCTTCAAAAATTCCCTGACACTTCAGGGTCCAGGGAAATTAAGATTTCCGGAGAAAGAAAACAAACACATACGTATTGAAGCTTACACTAGAAAAAGGAGGGAAGTTCTGGGCTATGATAATTACAATAAGGATGCTGATAGAAACGCTATTAGAAATGCTACTGGAAGGTTCTATTATTTATAATTGTATTGAATCCTACTCCAATTATATGGCCAATTATTTCTGAAAAAGTAGGCTGTTATAAATGTGGTAATTCTGAATTAAGATCAAATACATAGGTCGACAATTCTAAAAATCACAGATATATATGTATATGTATGTATGTATATCTTTATTATAAACTCAGAGATACTGGCATGGAAATGAGGAAACAGAATATGGCTTGTGTCAGAAAGACTTACAAACTGAGGCTCCAGTAGCCTAGGTGAAATCGCCAACACAACAAGCCAGAGCTCAGCAGTGCTCTGGTAACTCAATTTGTATATCTGGGCCTGTCAGTAAAATAAGTATATAAGTAAAATATTAATGAGTGAAGACAGAGTGTGTGAGAGTCAGAGACAGAGAAGGCGAGAAGAGAAATAGATGAGTTGGAAAGAGACCAGATGTCAAAAACCTCCTACACTGTGTTCATTGATGACAGGTTCAAACCTGGCTTGTAGAGATTGTAAGGCAGCAGCTCTCATGCCCACGGACCCCAGACAGCCCCAGCCTTCACCGTATGCTGTACTACCAGACCTGACAGTACTGTGTGTGTGTGTGTGTCTGTCTGTCTGTCTGTGTGTGTCTGTGTGTGCTCAGAGCTCACCTATAGTAGTCTCAGAGCATGCGTGGCAAGGTAGCCAGCCTCACCTGCAACTTATGTACAGAGAACCTAGCTGGTCAGGGCAAGCCAGCTAGCCCAGATTCTGGCTAAGCAAGAATGCATATGCAAAGGGACTCTCATGTCTCACTCTCCTGAGTTCCCCATTCAATCCCATGCCTCACTATCATCCAAACACTGCCAACGGGGGAAGCTGGGGTACCCCTCAGAATTCAGGGGCATGAGCCTGTCCAGTCACTTTTGGCTGCCTACTCAGCCTCCAGACTCTCAATCCACTGCTAAGGGCAGCAGACTACAAGCACAGCAAGCTCCCAGGCAGAGCTGTGTTTTCAACATGGATGGGAACACTGTTCGACCAAACAATAGTGGATGAACCCGGCCCCTTACACCTACCCTTTGGGTCCGACTAAGGCAATTGCTCCTGTGGCCTCACATCCCTGACCATGGTGTCCTGGTGTCCACACATCACACTCAGAGAGATTCCCAGAAGTAGGCATGCATGAGTGTCCCATACAAAGTCACTCTGCTTGAAGGAAGCACAAAATCCCCGGGCCCTTACTATGGAGAGATAAAAGGAAGATGGGTGCCTCCATTGGCTGAGTTCGGAGCTTCCAGTGGAGATCACAGCCCCGCCCCTCACCTGAGGGCCTCGCTGCTGCTAATAAAGGCAATTGGAAACACCTGTTACCACTTGGGCCCTGAGGAGATACTCAGGAATCCCTCCAGGAGCCAGCAGGCTGGTAGACCTCCTGACCCCAGGATAGCTGTGCTCCTAGTTGGGTGGGCCTTCTGGCCAGAGGTGAGAATATTCCCTAGATACAAGAAAGAACTTCAGGTTTCAAAAGGATTGGAAACCCCATGAGGCACTTGGAAAAGACATTCCACAGCCATCAAAACACCCTCTTTCTGAACCCTGGAAGCTTCCATTTTGCGTTGAAAATCTGGACACTGGTGTGGCCATCAGTACCACAGATCCTTTACATTCGGCCCAATAGAGGGAAAGCACAATGTGTGTGCCAGGGGGATAGAGTTTCACTTCTCTTGACCTGGGCTCTCATGGAATAAGGACAAGGATGCTGTGCAGGAAGGAGAGGAGGGCTGCATTTAGGCTGAGTGTCAGCCTCAGGGCCCTGGAGAATGGGAGTCAAGCACAGAGGGCCTGGACAGCTGCAGCTGGAGATGGACATATGCCTGGAATCTGCAGCAGGAACACTGTCTCCTCAGTTCCCTTCTGTACTACGCCATATGAATGAGACTAAATAATCCAAAGGGATGCATTGGATCGACCTTCCCGTGGTGCATCCCGTGAGTACCCATTCATTGGGGAAACTGACAATCCTTCCTAGCCGACTGAATCCACATGGATCCCAGTCACTTTCAAAGCCATTAACTGGCTACGGAAGAAGGGCAAACGCTAGAAGAAGAAAATAATCCAAAGGGCATAGAAAGGAAAATTTCAACACCAGGAAGACTGAGTTCACGATGCATGCACTGACTTCCAGTAAGGGCCCAGTGAAGAAGGCACGTAGAGACAGTCAGAGAGACAGAATTACAGAGACAGAAAAGGACAAAAATTCTGGCCCTGTGTTGATCAGTGCCAGAGCACTGAAGACATACCCTCCATGCCCAGGCATACTTCCTACGAGTGGCATTGTTATTTTATGTTTGTGAGGAAAGGTAACACTTAGAACATCTAGGTCTTAGCCACTCTGAGAAGCAACACTTGCCTGCAGCCCACTCTCTTAAACTGCCCTCGCCTCTCCAAATTGCAAGTAGTCTTTGTGATGCTCCACCCAAGAGATGCAGGCTGGCTGATTGAATCTTCCTGATCCAGCCTCAGCCTGCCCTGTGTGCAGCTAACTATACTATGTCTACTTTGATTTACAGTTTTGGGATAGGACTCGGTGGACAAAAAGAGCAAGAGGGAAGTAGATGATTTCTCAGGAGTAACTTGTTTTAAGTTTTGAAGAGTGAGGAGAGGAATACGAATGGCTCTGTGAGATGTCTCTCATGACTGTGGATGGGAAGGGCCAGGTCAATCCCTATTACCACCGTAATTCAGAGCAGTGCAGTGCTCTAGCCAAAAAGAATTGTTCAGACATCTGTATGTTGCATATATATATATATATGTGTGTGTGTATATATATGTATGTATTTATAACACTGACGTAATCATTTTCTACAATGTATTCGATATGACATTCAAACAATTGATTGTAAGAAAGTGCATCAAGAAAATAACTGTCACCAGGATTAAAATCTCCAAATCATTAGCTCTATGCAACTCCTACAGGACTGAGCGAAAAAGGCTCGAGAAGGAACTCATCCAGGAGACTCTCCACATGGACAGGCACCACAACAAGTTTCCTACTCTGGCAACACACACAGGGCATCTGCTAGTTCCCAGTGTAAGCCTCAGGGCAAAAACCTCTCCCTCTTCAGTGTCTTTACATCTGAAAAGAAGAAAAGTGACCAAGGGCCAAGGAGAGCTACAATGGTGACAATATTCAGCTGTAATCCATAATGTGCCAAGTGTTTTGCACATTATGGATTACAGGTGAAGCATGTCTGCAGGTGTCTTGTCTTTCTCTCCCCATCTTCCCCTCCTCTCCATTTCTCTCTGTCCTATCCAACAATAACAACAACAATAATCACTACAGCAACGATGAAAAACAAGGGCAACAAAAAGGAAAAATAAATATAATTTTTTTAAAAGAAACAAGATTAAAGCAACGTGTGTAATACAATGATATAAAATATGAAACTGATAGTGTAGTATTTACTTGGTAAATAAATAAATATTAAGAGCTTACTGGTCCCAGAAAGCAAAAATAAAACTTACATAGACTTCCCATTAAAAGTCTAATATCCTTTACTCACCAGAGCTTTTGCATAGAACTTTAGACCTTCTAAACATGCAAATCACTGGCCAGGACTCTGCTTAAAAATCATCACCTGCCATTACACCACCGAATATATAGTTAAAATAGTCACCATATTTACAAAATGGACAAGTGAAAAGTGAAGCTCTGAGAACCCCCATCAATGTGACTTAAGAGGACTAGGTCAGCGAAGCATGTTTCTTGCCTCCTAAGATTGTTGCTTATGAATGTTCTGCTATGCAAAGGGCTGAATAGCATGACTGGAGTTTTTTTGCAGGCTTCAAAATTGGCAAGCAAACTCGGTGTTCAGCTGAGACAAATATCCTCAAATACAAGGTACTTTAAGCAGGACATAAAACTGAAGAGACAAACTAATACAAGTTTCCATATTTTAAATTAAGATATTCAAGGCTTTTTTTGGTACCTTCATCCCATTAACCAAGCACATGTAAACTTAAACTCATTTAGGGAAGGAAGAATAAAATCGGCAAATTAGCAGGTAGTGGCTAAGTACTCAATGTACCTTTGGCTTAGGAAGTCGAGAATATCCATTAGAGGCCAAACAGCCCCCAGAATTTAGACTGCCATTAGAATTCTGCATGATTTTTGTTTTTTCTTACTAGGGGCCTTGGGGTGTTTGTCTTGACCTGAAAGTTCTGAAGTTCAAGTTGTGGGTTACTTATTTGTTTCTGCTTGAATGAGCCAGACAGGGGACAGAGCTTAGATATCTTGGGGCTTGGGTTACCGGCAAGATTTGTCTGACTAGATGTTGGCTGAAATACAGGGTGTGATTACTGCTGACTTTCTACAGGTAGAACTTCTACTCAGATGACTCACAAACTGGAGAAGGTACCAAAGAATTCATCATGGATGGCTGTCGAGAGCAAGGAATTAGAGCGAGGACTTACTCAGAGAGTGTGTCGGGGTTAAGCAATGATTCTTATTTTAGATGCCAGAGAAAGGTCACACAACACACAGTCAACCCGACACCTCTCCTTAAATAGCTGTTCGCAGGGAAGGCTCACGAGTGGTAACTATCTGCTCTGTTGCCAGACTGGAGGTCATTTGTCCGATAGTAGAGAGCTACTCTCTTCTCTGATCCAGCTTTCTGGCCCTTTTTCCAGCCATGACATCATCTCCCCAGACAATAATTAGGATCCACCTGTATATCAGATTTCAGGCTCAGGCCAAAGAAAAACCCACTAGTATAGCTACAGGCCCTTTAAAATATAAAATATGCCTACCAGCTATCTACAAAATGGAGCCCCCCCCCCAACACTTCATCTGCACTATTCCAACCTTTAGGTCCATGATTGGTCAACAATTTGTTTGGCTTTGTATGTTAACTCTCTTTTTAGCCACCAGGTTCCAGATGCTAGCAGGATGAGACCAGACTTCCCTAGACAGACAACCCCACCAATATGTCCTGGAGCTCTGCTTCCTCAGAGCCCTGCCCCACTAGGGAAAGAGAGACACAGGCTGGGAGTATGGATCCACCTGCCAACACCCATGTTCAGCGGGGAAGCCATTACAGAAGCCAGACCTTCCACCTTCTGCATCCCACAATGACCCTGGGTCTATACTCCCAGAGGGATAAAGAATAGGAAAGCTATCAGGGGAGGGGAGGGGATATGAAGTTCTGGTGGTGGGAATTGTGTGGAGTTGTACCCCTCTTATCCTATGGTTTTGTCAATGTTTCCTTTTTATAAATAAAAAATTTACAAAAAGAAACCTATTGTAAGGGCCTGGTGGTAGTGCACCTGGTTGAGTGCATGCATCACAATTTGCAAGGACATGAGTTTGAGCCCCTGGTCCCCACCTTCAGGGGAAAGCTTCAAAAGAGAATCAGTGTTGAACTGGCTACTGGGGTCTTTGATCTAAACCAAAAATGAAAGTTAAAATGAAGATGTATGCATTATCTCTTATTCATGGACTTTCAGTTTTTGATACACTATTCCTTTTTTTTTTTTTCCGAAAAGTAATATTCACAGTGCAATGCAGCTTTTTCAAAGATTAAGACCCCTGGGAGAGGGCTGCATTTTTTTCTACTTTCTTTTGATTTCACATTGGTTTACCAGATCATCCAATTTGAGGGATGTGGTTGACACCTGTGCCCTGTGCACGTAAGTAAGGCTGGGAAACTTGCCCTGCTGGAGGGCAGGCCCTGTTCACGGAGGAGTCTGAACCCTGTGGAAAATGAACAAGACAGAACTCGAGGGGCATCTAATCAAGTGAGTCTCACTCCACGGATCACGGATGCAAGGCTGGCTGAGCATAGACGAGTCTGAAGCTTTCAGTAGCCCGTGACACAGGACACACAATGGTGTGGGGCATGGTTATATTTGGGTAGACAGGACACATTCATGGAGGAACACTCCTGAAGCCATGTGCTGACAGTCCTCAGGAATGTGCGCTGGCAATAACCTCCACAGGAAGTCACACAGCTAAGTGAGGAGGGGGACAGATGGTCCTGACTGAGGGCAGAGAGACACTCAACCCACAGAGCAC
This sequence comes from Erinaceus europaeus, assembly GCF_950295315.1. NCBI lineage: Eukaryota > Metazoa > Chordata > Mammalia > Eulipotyphla > Erinaceidae > Erinaceus > Erinaceus europaeus. The sequence goes on along the minus strand of NC_080167.1, from coordinate 73,331,381 downwards.
CACTCCCAGATGGAGCTGTAATGCCACGTGTCTTCAGTCACACAGGCCCATAGGAGTGAGCCTGTGAGCAGCCTATATATGCAGGGCCAGAACAGAAGTCTCTCCCCTTCCACCAGTCTTCATACTCAGGCCAGTACACACACATAGGAGTGAGCCTATGAGCTGCCTACACATGCAGGGCCAGAACAGAATTGTCTCCCCTTCCACCAGTCTGCATACTCAAGCCAGCACACACACACACAGGTCTCCATAGGATTGAGCCGTGAGCAGTCTACACATGCAGGGCCAGGACAGAATTCACTCCCCTTCCACCAGTCTGCATGCTCAGGCCAGCACACACACAGGAGTGAGCCTGTGAGCAGCCTACACATGCAGGGCCAGAACAGAATTCTCTCCCCTTCCACCATTCTGCATGTTCAAGCCAGCACAAACATAGGAGTGAGCCTGTGAGCAGTCTACACATGCAGGGGCAGTATTCTCTCCCCTTCCACCAGTCTGCATGCTCTGGCCAGCACACACACAGGAGTGAGCCTGTGAGCAGTCTACACATGCCAGGCCAGGACAGAATTCTCTCCCATTCCACAAGTCTGCATACTCAGGCCAGTACACACACATAGGAGTGAGCATGTGAGCAGCCTACACATGCAGGGCCAGAACAGAATTCTCTCCCCTTGTACCAGTCTGCATGCTCAGGCCAGCACACACACAGGTCACCATAGGAGTGAGCCTGTGATCAGCCTACACATGAAGGGCCAGGACAGAATTCTCTTCCCTTACACCAGTCTCCATGCACAGGCCAGCACACACACAGGTCTCCATAGGAGTGAGCCTGTGAGCAGCCAACACATGCAGGGCCAGGACAGAATTCTCTTCCCTTCCACCAGTCTGCATGCTCAGGCCAGCACACACACAGGAGTGAGCCTGTGAGCAGTCTACACATGCAGGGCCAGAACAGAATTCTCTCTCCTTCCACCAGTCTGCATGCGCAGGCCAGCACACACACAGAAGTGAGCCTGTGAAGAGCCAACACATACAGGGCCAGAACAGAATTCTCTCCCCTTCCTCCAGTCTGCATGCTGAATCCAGCACACACACAGGTCTCCATAGAAGTGAGCTTCTGAACAGTCTACACATGCAGGGCCAGAACAGAAGTCTGTCCCCTTCCACTAGTCTGCATGCTCAGGCCAGCACACACACAGGAGTGAGCCTGTGAGCAGACGACACATGCAGGGTCAGGACAGAATTCTCTCCCCTTCCACCAGTCTGCATACTCAGGCCAGTACATAAACATAGGAGTGAGCCTATGAGCTGCCTACACATGCAGGTCCAAAACAGAATTCTCTCCCCTTCATCCAGTCTGCATGCTCCAGCCAGCACACACACAGGACTCCATAGGAGTGAGCCTGTGAGCAGCCTACACAAGCAGGGCCAAACAGAATTCTCTCCACGTCCACCAGTCTGCATGCTCAGGCCAGCACACACACAGGAGTGAGCCTGTGAGCAGCCTACACATGCAAGGCAGGACAAAATTCTCTCCCCTTCCACCAGTCTGCATGCTCAGGCCAGTACACACACATAGGAGTGAGCCTGTGAGCAGCCTACACATGCAGGGCCAGAACAGAATTCTCTCCCATTCCACCAGTCTGCATGCTCAGGCCAGTACACACACATAGGAGTGAGCCTGTGAGCAGCCTACACAGACAGGGCCAGGACAGAATTATATCCATTTCCACCAGTCTGCGTGCTCAGGCCAGTACACACACAGGTCTCCATAGGAGTGAGCCTGTGAGCAGCCTACACATGCAGGGCCAGAACAGAAGTCTGTCCCCTTCCACCAGTCTGCATGCTCAGGCCAGCACACACACAGGAGTGAGCCTGTGAGCAGACGACACATGCAGGGTCAGGACAGAATTCTCTCCCCTTCCACCAGTCTGCATACTCAGGCCAGTACATAAACATAGGAGTGAGCCTATGAGCTGCCTACACATGAAGGTCCAAAACAGAATTCTCTCCCCTTCATCCAGTCTGCATGCTCCAGCCAGCACACACACAGGACTCCATAGGAGTGAGCCTGTGAGCAGCCTACACAGGCAGGGCCAAACAGAATTCTCTCCACGTCCACCAGTCTGCATGCTCAGGCCAGCACACACACAAGAGTGAGCCTGTGAGCAGCCTACACATGCAGGGCAGGACAGAATTCTCTCCCCTTCCACCAGTCTGCATGCTCAGGCCAGTACACACACATAGGAGTGAGCCTGTGAGCAGCCTACACATGCAGGGCCAGGACAGAATTCTCTCCCCTTCCACCAGTCTGCATGCTCAGGCCTGCACACACACAGGAGTTAGTCTGTGAGCAGCCTACACATGCAGGGCCAGAACAGAATTCTCTCTTCTTCCACCAGTCTGCATGTTCAAGCCAGCACACACACAGGAGTGAGCCTGTGAGCAGCCTACACTTGCAGGGCCAGAATACTCTCCCCTTCCACCAGTCTGCATGCTCGGGTCAGCACATACACAATGGCGTGAGCCTGTGAGCAGCCCACTCATTCAGGGCCAGAACAGAATTCTCTCCCCTTCCACCTGTCTGCATGCTCAGGCAAGTACACACCCATAGGAGTGAGCCTATGAGTAGCCTACACATGCAGGGCCAGTACAGAATTGTCTCCCTTTCCACCAGTCTCCATGCTCAGGCCAGAACACACACAGGTCTCCATAGGAGTGAGCTTGTGATCAGTCTACACATGCAGGGCCACAACAGAATTCTCTCCCCTTCCACCAGTCTGAAAGCTCAGGCCAGCCCACATACAAGAGTGAGCATGTGAGCAGCCAACACATGCAGGGCTAAAACAGAATTCTGGACTTCCGGAGGCGGAGCTACGAGCAGCAGATCACTTTCTCTCCTCTCCTCTCCTCTCCCGGATCAACTAGGAATACCAAAGGAGACCACCCGGACCGAAACAAGACAGGACTAGAATGACCACAGAAACCCAGTAAATCACCCGTGAGTACAAACACGCGTGGCTGGTGACAGAGAGGAGAGAGGGGCCTAAGGAGAGATTAAGTGACTGCTAACAGTTCGACAGTTTGTCAGTGGAGACACCACCTCCAGTCTGCTCCACCAACAAGGGGACAGCTGAAGGGAGGAAAGGACTCCCCAGAGACTCACCAAGTACAACTCTGAGTCTCCATTGCTACTACCCTCAGAATCTGGAGCAGCAACAGGGAGGGACACCAGGGCACAGAGATCTAACCGGGAAACTCAGGAGAAGACCTATACCTCGGTGGCATAGCTGAAGGGCTGTGAAAGTCTCTTTGCATAACCACTGGATTATCTCTGCCACACCCTGCTTTATCTCTTGGTCAGGAGTCATTGATTAAGCCAAGAAGCCTATTGATAGTTTAAAAGCCCTCAGGCTACCATAGCCTACAGGGGAAAAAAAAAAGGCTTTTACACCACTGAACTCCAACTCAGGGATTGAAAAAACTGTTAACTTATATAAAATGGTTAAAACAAGAAGAAAAAATAATGGAGACTCGAACCAGGACAAGAGTCTAGCTAAAAGTCCTCCAGAGGGCGAAGCACAAAACAACGAGTTCAACATCCAAACATTAGCTAAGGAAATAATAACAGGAGTGAGTAAAGAATTTGAAAAAATTGTAATCAGAACTGCAGGAACAACAAATGAGAATATGGAAGAAAATTCTAATAATCTCATGGTTATTAGAGAGCTGAAAGCTGAAATTGCTGAGCTAAGAAGGCAACTAGCTGAACAAGCTAAAACAGTATCAGAGCAGGGCAACAAAATAGATGAACTCCAGAAAGCAGTAGAGGGCAGAGAGAATAGAATCAATGAGGCTGAAGACAGAATTAGCAAGATTGAGGATGAATTAGAGACAACTAAAGAAGAAGTAAGAGATCTCAAAAAGAGATTAAGAGATGCTGAAAACAACAACAGAGTCCTATGGGATGACTTCAAAAGAAACAATATACGCATTATTGGCTTACCAGAGGAAGAAAGAGAAGGGGAGGAAGAAAGCGTTCTCCAGGCCATAATAGCCGAAAATTTCTCTAGTCTAGACAACACCAAAGACATAAAGATTCAAGAAGCCCAGAGGGTCCCAAACAGAATTAACCCAGACCTAAAGACACCAAGACATGTCATACTTAGATTGGAAAGGAATAAGGATAAAGAAAGGATCCTCAAGGCTGCAAGAGAAAAACAAAGAGTCACCTACAAAGGAAAACCCATAAGATTAGCAGCAGACTTCTCCATACAAACACTACAGGCCAGAAGAGAATGGCAAGATATCTATCGAGTGCTCAATGAGAAAGGCTTTCAGCCAAGAATACTATATCCTGCTAGATTGTCATTCAGACTAGATGGAAGCATCAAAACCTTCTCAGACAAGCAACAGTTGAAGGAATCAACCATCACCAAGCCTGCCTTGAAAGAAGTTCTGAAAGGTTTCCTATAAACAACCAGACCACCACAAATAGAACACATATCAAAACACTCTAAAACTCTACAAGAATGGCGTTAAAATATCTTCAATCTTTGATATCAATAAATGTGAATGGCCTGAATTCACCTATTAAAAGACACAGAATAGGAAGATGGATCAGAAAACACAACCCAACAATATGTTGTCTACAGGAAACTCACCTAACGCAACAAGACAAACACAGACTTAAAGTGAAAGGATGGAAAACTATCATTCAAGCCAATGGCCCACAAAAAAGGGCAGGAACAGCTATTCTCATATCTGACATGATAGACTACTCTATGATCCTGCAATTCCTCTCCTGGGGATATATCCTAAGGAACACAACATATCTATCCAAAAAAAAATCTGTGTACACATATGTTCTTGGCAGCACAATTTGTAATAGTCAAAACCTGGAAGCAACCCAGGTGTCCAACAACAGATGAGTGGCTGAGCAAGTTGTGGTATATATACACAATGGAATACTACTCAGCTGTAAAAAATGGTGACTTCACCGTTTTCAGCCAATCTTGGATGGACCTTGAAAAAATCATGTTGAGTGAAATAAGTCAGAAACAGAAGGATGAATATGGGATGATCTCACTCTCAGGCCGAAGTTGAAAAACAAGATTAGAAAAGAAAACACAAGTCGAACCTGAAATGGAATTGGAGTATTACACCAAAGTAAAAGACTCTGGGGTGGGTGGGTGGGGAGAATACAGGTCCATGAAAAATGATGAATGAAATAGTGGGGGTTGTATTGTTGAATGGGAATCTGGGGAATGTTATGCATGTAAAAAAAAAAAAGAAGTAGAAACGCAAAGCAGAAATTGACTGAGTTTGGAGTATGGTACCAAAGTAAGAAAGCAGAAGTACACTAGAGTTTGCAGTGAGTACCTCCCTAATACTTCCTCTCCACTTTTCCAAGCTTTGGGACCAGGATTGCTCAACAATTTGTTTGGCTTTGTATGTTAACTCTCTTTTCAGTCACCAGGTTCCAGGTGTCATCAGGATGCCGGCCAGACTTCCCTGGATTGAAGACACCACCAATGTGTCCTGGAGCTCAGCTTCCCCAGAGACCCATCCTACTAGGGAAAGAGAGAGGCAGACTGGGAGTATGGACCGACCAGTCAACGCCCATGTTCAGCGAGGAAGCAATTACAGAAGCCAGACCTTCTACCTTCTGCAACCCTCAATGACCCTGGGTCCATGCTCCCAGAGGGATAGAGAATGGGAAAGCTATCGGGGGAGGGGGTGGGATATGGAGATTGGGTGGTGGGAATTGTGTGGAGTTGTACCCCTCCTACCCTATGGTTTTGTTAATTAATCCTTTCTTTAATAAAAAATTAAAAAAAAAAATAAAACAGAATTCTCTCCCCTTCCACCAGTCTGCATGTGCAAGCCAGCACACACACAGGAGTGAGCCTGTGAGCAGCCTACACATTCAGGGCCACGACAGAATTCACTCCCCTTCCACCAGTCTGCATGCTCAGGCCAGCACACACACAGGAGTGAGCCTGTGAGCAGTCTACACATGCAGGGCCTGAACAGAATTCTCTCCTTCCACCAGTCTGCATGCTCAGGCCAGCACTCACACAGGAGTGAGCCTGTGAGCAGCCTACACATGCAGGTCCAGAACAGAAGTCTCTCACCTTCCACCAGTCTGCATGCTCAGGCCAGCACACACACAGGAGTGAGCCTGTGAGCAGCCTACACATGCAGGGCCAGGACAGAATTCTATCCCCTTCCACCAGTCTGCATGCTCAGGCCAGCACACACACAGGAGTGAGCCTGTGAGCAGCCTACACATGCAGGGCCAGGACAGAATTCTCTCCCCTTCCACCAGTCTGCATGCTCTGGCCAGCAGACACACAGGAGTGTGTCACTGAGCAGCCTACACATGCCAGGCAAGGACAGAATTCTCTCCACTTCCACCAGTCTGCATACTCAGGCCAGTACACACACATAGGACTGAGCCTGTGAGCAGCCTACACATGCAGGGCCAGGACAGAATTCTCTCCCCTTCCACCAGTCTGCATGCTCAGGCGAGCACACACACAGGAGCCTGTGAGCAGTCTACACATGCAGGGCCTGGACAGAATTCTCTCCCCTTCCACCAGTCTGCATGCTCAGGCCAACACACACATAGGAGTGAGCCTGTGAGCAGCCTACACATGCAGGGCCAGAACATAATTCTCTCCCCTTCCTCCAGTCTGCTCAGGCCAGCACACACACAGGGCTCCATAGGAGTGAGCCTGTGAGCACCCTACACATGCAGGGCCAGACAGAATTCTCTCCCCTTCCACCATTCTGCATGCTCAGGCCTGCACTCACATAGGAGTGAGCCTGTGAGCAGCCTACACATGCAAGGGCAGACGTAATTGTCTCCCCTTCCACCAGTCTGCATGCTCAGGACAGCACACACATAGGAGTGAGCCTGTGAGCAGCCTACACATGCAGGGCCAGGACAGAATTCTCTTCCCTTTCACCAGTATGCATGCTCTGGCGAGTCCACACATATAGAACTGAGCCTCTGAGCAGCCAACACATGCAGGGCCAGAACAGAGTTCCCTCCCCTTCCACCTGTCTGCATGCTCTGGCCAGCACACACACAGGAGTGAGCCTGTGAGCAGCCTACACATGCAGGGCCAGAACAGAATTCTCTCCCCTTCCACCAGTCTGCATGCTCAGGCCAGTACACATACATAGGAGTGAGCCTGTGAGCAGCCTACACATGCAGGGCCAGAACAGAATTCTCTCCCCTTCCACCAGTCTGCATTCTCAGGTCAGAACACACACAGGAGTGAGCCTGTGAGCAGCCTACACATGCAGGGCCAGAACAGAATTCTCTCTTCTTCCACCAGTCTGCATGTTCAAGCCAGCACACACACAGGAGTGAGCCTGTGAGCAGCCTACATATGCATGGCCAGAACAGAATTCTCTCTTCTTCCACCAGTCTGCATGTTCAAGCCAGCACACACACAGGAGTGAGCCTGTGAGCAGCCTACACTTGCAGGGCCAGAATTCTCTCCCCTTCCACCAGTCTGCATGCTCAGGTCAGCACATACACAATGGAGTGAGCCTGTGAGCAGCCTACTCATGCAGGGCCAGAACAGAATTCTCTCCCCTTCCACCTGTCTGCATGCTCAGGCAAGTACACACCCATAGGAATGAGCCTATGAGCAGCCTACACAGGCAGGGCCAGTACAGAATTGTCTCCCCTTCCACCAGTCTGCATGCTCAGGCCAGCACACACACAGGTCTCCATAGGAGTGAGCTTGTGATCAGTCTACACATGCAGGGCCACAACAGAATTCTCTCTCCTTCCACCAGTCTGCATGCTCAGGCCAGCCCACATACAGGAGTGAGCATGTGAGCAGCCAACACATGCAGGGCTAGAACAGAATTCTCTCCCCTTCCACCAGTCAGCATGTGCAAGCCAGCACACACACAGGAGTGAGCCTGTGAGCAGCCTATACATTCAGGGCCAGGACAGAATTCACTCCCCTTCCACCAGTCTGCATGCTCAGGCCAGCACACACACAGGAGTGAGTCTGTGAGCAGTCTACACATGCAGGCCAGGACAGAATTCTCTCCCCTTCCACCAGTCTGCATGCTCAGGCCAGAACACACACAGGAGTGAGCCTGTGAGCAGCCTATACATGCAGGGCCAGAACAGAATTCTCTCCCCTTCCACCAGTCTGCATGCTCAGGCCAGTACACACACACAGGAGTGAGCCTGTGAGCATCCTACACATGCAAGGCCAGAACAGAATTCTCTCCCCTTCCACCAGTCTGCATGTTCAAGCCAGCAAACACATAGGAGTGAGCCTGTGTGCAGTCTACACATGCAGTACCAGGACAGAATTCTCTCCCCTTCCACCAGTCTGCATGCTCAGGTCAGTACACACAGGTCTCCTTTGGCAGCCAGGGGCACTGAGCCCCTTTACACAAATATTCAGGACAGCAGTTGCTCATTTTTGGCATGATGCTCCAGCCTCCCACTTTTCTAGAGCAACCTGAGACCAGCACCTGCACCTAGCTTTCAGGTGGGATGGTTTTGACCTGCACCTAGTTCTGCCCCAACTGGACTCCCGTCCACTGTGGGTCCAGTGCTGGGCCGGGACTGATCTGGAACAGTCCAGAGGTGGCCAGCTTGAGGTGAGTGCTGAACCCCATGCAATGGGGCTTGTCTGTGTGCTCCAGAGACACAAACACCCAGATTCTGCAGCAGGACAGTGCTGGGCAACCCCTTCCCCTGCCTACAGACCTGGGAAGTGAAAGTTATTCCTCTCTATAACTTTCTCCAATAAGAAACTTGTGTCCAGAACTACACACACACACACACTTCATTAACAGGGCCCAAGTCTGGCTGCTGGTACAAGTCTCCCCTCCAGAGTCTTCCCGTCAGGAGATGACAGCATTCTGCACAACTGGCCCAAACCCAACTACTCTGCCCAAGGGGAAGTGGTCCTGAAGACCTCACAGGGAGACCATAAAGCCTTAGGGGTCTTCCTGGGTCTGGGAAGGAGCAGTGGGAGTCCCTCTGAGTCCTTGGGGAGCCTTCACACTCTGGCATCAATCTAGGGTGCTCCATGGGAGGTGCTCAGGTAACAGAACTGGCTTGTACCCAGAGCCGGCTAAGTTCTCACCCGTCTTGTTCAGAGTTACCCTCAGCGCAGTTGAACTTCCATTTGAGAATTCACACCCAGCAGGCAGGTTGCACCTGGGCCGCTAATTGGAATGAATGCCATGGGGAGAGCTATTAACCCAGCAGATGAGAGAAGCAGGTCACACCAGCACAGCTGAGTCTAGCTGGGGGTTCAGCTAAAGGGACTGGCTTTGAACTGGGGTGTCAGTTGCAACAGCACGTGTGCCACTCCCACCACCACACACAGGTGCTGTGAGGAGGCAGGTCCCTCCCCTGATCAGAGCAAAGATAGCATGGAAGCCAATGCCTAGTAGCCAGGGCTCCCGGAGCATGGAAGCAGCAGCAGACCGATTTCCGGGGGGCAGGGACCAGGCTACAGAGTTTTAGGGCTGCAGTAGGGGCCCTAGCCTACTTGGTATTTTCCATTTTGTAGCCTCCTGGAGGGCATCTTGTGCCTCCACGTCCACCCAGGTGTTTCCCACATGGCACCCTGCAGGAGCCCCGAGCTTATGTTTTCCCTTCCAACTCCAAAACCTTCAACATGGCCTCAGACACAGGAGGGATGTTTACTACCTGCAGCACTGCTTCAATGCTTGAAGCTTCTTCCCCAGACTCATTCTACAAGTGTGCCGCCACCTGGCTCCTCTTTCAGAAAAAGGAGTTTGCAGCTTACAGTGTGCAGCTGACATCTAGGTCTGTTAACTATTTGGAGGTGAACTTTTGTGAAGGGTTAAAGGCGTGAATTCAATTTTATTATTTATTTTTTATGTGGATCATGAATTGTTCCAGTACCACTTACAGAAAATTTCAGGCCAGGTGGTGGCACCTGGGTGAGCACACATGTTACAATGTGCAGAGACCTGAGTTCAAGACCTCAGTCCTCACTGGCAGGGGGAAGGCTTTGTGAATGGTAAAGCAGGGCTTTAGGTGTCTGTTTCTCTGACTCTCTCCCTCTCTATCTCCCCCTTCCTTCCTTTCAATTTCTGGGTGTCTCTATCCAATAGTTAATAAAATAAGAAAAGAAAATTTGTAGTGCCATTACTTATGCATAGCTATCTTTCTACTTACCCACTCCATTTTCTTTCCCCCAGTCTCTGTCAACACTAGCATAATTTTTACAGTCTTGGAGCCAGTTTGGTTATTTTTTGAAAATATTTTATTTGTTTATTTGTTGCCCTTGTTTTTTTCATTGTTATGGTTATTGTTATTGTTTTTGATGTTGTTGCCAGATAGGACAGAGAAATGGAAGACAAAGGGAGAGAAAGATAGACACCTACGGACCTGCTTCACCACTTGTGAAGCGACTCCCCTTCAGGTGGAGGTGGGCTCAAACCAGGATCCTTGTGCTTTGCGCCATGTGCGTTTAACCCGCTGTGCTACCGCCCCACACCCCACACCCTGGTTCGGTTATTTTTTAAAGTTTCCTCTTGCTATCTATATTCCACATTTTCTTCTTCTTCTAGCGTTTGCCCTTCTTCCGTAGCCAGTCAACAGCATCAGGTTGAGCCTGATGTAAAGTTTCGAGACCTCCTTTGAATCTGGAGAGGTGGCAGTCGTTGACTATGTGGGTCATAGTCTGTCTGGAGCCACAGGGGCAGTTCGGGTCGACTCTGGCTCCCCAGCGATGGAACATAGCGGCACACCGGCCATGGCCTGTTCCATAGCGATTGAGGAGGGCCCAATCATAACGTGCTAGGTCAAAGCCGGGTTGACGCTTGCAGGGGTCTGCGATGAGGTGTTTGTTCTTTACCTCAGCTGACTGCCAACTCTGTTTCCAAGAGTCTGGAACAGAGAAGTTCAGTGTAGGCGTAGGGGACCAGATTGGGTGACGAGACGTCAAGCGTTGGACAGGGTGGGCAAAGATATCCGCGTATATTGGCAGGTCCAGTCGAGCGTAGACGTGGGAAATGAACTTAGATGATGATGTGCAGCTTGGCGATACGAGAATCCGGCATGAAGCTCAGCCAGTCTATCTTGGCGTTACTCTCGATCGCACTCTGTCATTTCACAAACATCTCATAAAACTGCAGCAAAGGTGGGCGCAAGGAATAACATCATTGCAAGACTGGCCAGCTCCTCATGGGGCGCGAGCGCTTCCACACTATGATCATCATCTCTGGCATTATGCTATTCCACTGCAGAATACTGTGCCCCAGGATGGTTCCGTAGCCCCAATGTCCACTTGGTCGATTCGAAATTATATTCCTCCATGAGGATAATTTCTGGAACCATCCGTTCCACCCCGGTTCCATGGCTGCCAGTTCTTAGCATATTCCACATATGAATGAAAGTATCTAGTATTTGTCTTCTGCTTCCTTACGTAGTTCACTTAGAGTAATCACCTCCAGTTTCAGCCATTTTATTCTTTTTTTATTTCTTCTGCCGGTCCTTGCGCTTTGGGCCATGTGCGCTTAACCAGCTGCGCTACCCCGACTCCCTCTATTTATCTATTTCTTTATTGGGGGATTAATGGTTTACAGTTGACAGTAAAATAAATAGTTTGTACATGCATACATTTCTCACTTTTCCACATAGCAATTCAACCCCCACTAGGTCCTCCCTCCACCTTCATGTTCCAGGCCCTGAACCCTCCCCACAACCCCAGTGTCTTTTACTTCAGTGCAGTGCACCAACAGCCATTTTATTCTAAAGTACATAGTGTCATGGGGCCAGACAGTGGCGCACCTGGTTAAAAGCACACATTACAGTGTGCAAGGACCCAGGTTCAAGTCCCTGGTCCCTGCAGGGGGGAAGCTTCAGGAGTGGTGAAGCAGGGCTGTAGGTGTCTCAGTCTTTTTCCCTCTCTACCCCTACCCCAAATTTCTGTGTCTATTCAATAATAGATAAATTAATAACAAATAAAAATAAAAATGGTAAGCTATGTGGTCTGGGAGGTGGCACAGTGCCTAAAGCATTGGACTCTCAAGTGTGAGGTCCTGAGTTCAGTCTCTGGCAGCACATGTACCAGACGGATGTCTGGTTCTTTCTCTCTCTCCTCCTATCTTTCAGGAAATTAGTAAATAAAGGACAAGCGCAGTATCACTTTTATAATGGCATACTGTTTCATGGAGCTTGTCCCCCATGGCTTCTTTATCCAGTCATCGGTCAGTAGGCAGTTAGCACAGTTCTCTACTGGCTGTTGTGAGCAGAGCAGCTGTAAATGTAGGGGTGCTTGTGTAAGGCTCCTGGCTTTCACTCTTTCTCTCTTGTAGAGCATCCACTCAGTAGTAATTGAGCTCCAAGGACACAATAGGTCTCATCTATTTATTTATATTTTATTTTATTTTGCCTCCAGAGTTATTGCTGGGGCTCGGTGCCTGCACTACAAATCCACTGCTCCTGGAGGCTATTTTTTCCCTTTTGTTGCCCATCATTGTTATTGCTGTTGTTGGATAGGACAGAGAGAAATCAAGAAAGAAGGGGAAGACAGAAACAAAAAATGTACTGCATTAGGGTGAGCCAAATAGCTCTGTAAGACCATTTAATGTCTTTGAAAGTACAGAAAAAGCAAGCCAGGTCACTTGCTCTCCTACTGTTTATTGAGTGCTTATTTCATGTCATGCTCTGTTGGGTGCTTGAGCTGTGGTGATGAACAAAAGAATTCTAATTCATACTTCCAGGTAGCCAGTGGTCAATGTAAACAGAATGCCTGTGTAGCATAAATAGCATGCAAGTACCATATCAAGGCAGGCCAGTAGACCTTCTGGTGCAGATACACAGTTCATGCTCATTAGACTCAGGAAGTGCAGGATAATGCCAATATTAGCTGCATCAGCACATTGGAATGAAGTGCAGAAGGAAAGAAGAGGAAAGAAGGCAAGTCTGCTGCCCCAAGGCAGCTAGAAACATTTTCTCTTGCCTATTTTTGTATTATCTGTTACTTTTTATTAATGCAATCTATTTCGCTTAGATGTGAAATAGTGAGATTGAACAGACTATATTCCACATAAGTGGTATTCTCCTAGATCTACAGAGATCCATATTCATGCTAAGTGATTTCTCTTGGGAAGTTATTTGCAGTTTTGATAAGCAAAGTGAGTTAACCCATCCAAGACAAACAGAACAATGAGGACTTGTGGGGTAGGGATGAGGGTGGTTGACTGGACTCTGTTAAAGAATTGCTGTCTTCTGAGTATCATGTGTATATCAAACTCGTATCAAAGGAATTTTATGTATCAATTTAAAAGGAGAGAGGGCAAAATAGCTCACTTGGATAGTTGCTTTCAGATTGAGCCTAATCCTCACAGCCTTGAAGCACTTTGGTACTGTGGTCTCTTGGTGTTGCTTTCAGATTGAGCCTAATCCTCACAGCCTTGAAGCACTTTGGTACTGTGGTCTCTCGGTGTTTGTCTCTGTCTCTCTGCCTCTATTGAAGAGAGAGAGGAGTTTGATATTTTTTGCTCTGATCTCATTGAGATGCCTTTTTTTGTGGTGTGAGGTGGGGACAGCAGAGCAGGGGCAGGTTAGTGCATTCTTCCTCAAAAGGACAGAATCCAGGCTTGATGCAGTGTGAGAGAAGGAGTTAGTCTGTTCTATAAACTGTTAGATTGAAAAAACGGGCCATCTAATTGACTCATACATGGCATACAGCCATGTAAATGCTTGCAAAATTGCCTTTTGCACAGCGGTAGTGACCACAGAGAAGCAGAAGTAAAATGGCAGCAAATAAGATGAGAACTCTCAGGAAATCTTTAGTAGGCCTTAACATTTTTTGCTAAGTGTTTTGTTTAACCATGGAAAGCTGTCCTTTGGAAAAATTAAATGTGTTTCAATAAACACACTGAAAGTCAAAATTCTCATCTTTTGCTGATAATATCCAATTTGGTGCTGAATTTCATTTTCATAAATACATTATCTTTCTGAACAAGCTGTTGAAAAGAAGCCCCACCTACTGTAAGAGCTGTGACTACACCATTACTAGGGGATTCACAATCTGCTTTTAAAATGTTACTAAACTAGAAATTGATATGACACTTAGTTTGCTGCTGATACTGCATAAAAGGCATTACTTAAAATATACTTGAACTTTTAAGTTAGCGACAACATGCACATGAATCTTGATATTCATTGTAAACAAAAATTATTTGCTACTCTACAAAATTTTCTTACATATTTGTAGTAATAAATATTTTAGTTTTAAATATTGCATTTTTTTTGCCTCCAGGGTTATTGCTGGGGCTCAGTGCCTGCACCATGAATCCACTGCTCCTGGAGACCATTTTTTCCTCTTTTGTTGCTCTTGTTGTTGTAGCCTTGTTGTGGTTATTATTGTTATTGTTGATGTCATTCATTGTTGGATAGACAGAAAGAAATGGAGAGAGGAGGGGAAGACAGAGGAGAAGAGAAAGACAGACGCCTGCAGACCTGCTTCACCGCCTGTGAAGCGACTCCCCTGCAGGTCGGGAGCCGGGTGCTAGAAGTGGGGTCCTTGCACTTTGTGCCACGTGCGCTTAACCCACTGCGCTTCTGCCCGACCCCCGATATTGCAATTATTAATGACAAAATGTATAGAGATTTAGTCAGAGTCAACAACACTGAAAAATTTAGATTAATAAGCTATTGTGTTCATGCAAGTTAAATATCAAATGACAGTCTAGATGCTAATAAACTGTTGTCAGCAGTGTAATATCCAAAGACAATAATTAGTTGATCAAAATACATTTCAAATGTCAGCTAGCTATCCTAGAAATACATAATCTATCATTCAGAAGAAATTCAGTCATTAAGAATTATAGAGGAAATAAGGATCCCGGTTCGAACCCCAGCTCCCCACCTGCAGCGGAGTCGCTTCACAGGCGGTGAAGCAGGTCTGCAGGTGTCTATCTTTCTCTCCTCCTCTCTGTCTTCCCCTCCTCTCTCCATTTCTCTCTGTCCTATCCAACAACAACAACAATAATAATAACTATAACAGTAAAACAACAAGGGAAACAAAAGGGAATAAATAAATAAAATAAATATTAAAAAAAAAGAATTATAGAGGGAGAGGGGTAGATAGCATAATGGTTATGCAAAGAGACACTCAACGTCTGAGGCTCTGCAGTCCCAGGTTCAATCCTGCACATAAGCCAGAGCTGGGCAGTGCTCTGGTGCATATATATATATATACATATATATATATATATATGTATATATATATATATATTGAAATAGTCATATTTTTAATACAGATTCTTCATCAGATGTCTGAAAAAGTATGCTAGGTACCTCAATTTTGAGCTAGTTGGTTCCACTGAAAACTCAAGGGAGGGAAATGTTGATTTAATGGCTCCTCACTTAATTTAACTCTGCTTATCTGTGGGCTGTATGGGGTATCAGGAAATGAGCAACCCTCACACTTGTGGTGCCCTAAGCTTCCTCCTGGTGCAATTTTTTTTCTACGTTTTTTAAAGAAAGAAACAAACCACTACCCCACCATTCATGAAGTTTCTTGCACTGCCCATAGTGCTTCCATATAGGGCAGGATGAAAGTCAAGGCTTCATGCATGGTAGGGCACTTGCCTTCGCTGCCCAGCTGCCTCCTGGCCTCCTAGTTAAGCTGTGGCTCATTGTAAACTGTTGTTTATTTTCAGAGGCTCCAGCTGGCCGGGCTAGCTTCACGGGCGGTTAACAGAGACTCGCGGACACACGGCTGGGCAGGGAAGCTGTATTTCTTTATTCAGGAACAACAATTCATAAACTAACCCAAACTAATCACCAAACAGAACTCTGCTGCCTCTTTCCCCCGCAGCAGCGCCAAGAACTCTCAACTCTGTCACTCTGGAACTCTGTCGGGGTTCCTTCCTGGGGCGGGACAAGCAGGCCCACCAAACTAGCAGGACTAAACCACAATCAACTAGAGATGGGGGGGAAGGGGACCAAACCACTATGAAGAATACCAACAGTAAACCAACAAGTATGTCTAGATATAAGATGTTCCTTAATATAAAATGATTCCCTATTTTCTCAATGGCAAATACAATTAAAAAGTCTTTTCCAGTCTGTTTTGCTTTGTGTTATTACACCAAAGCAAAAGACTTGGACTCTGGGGAGGGAAGAGGTTGGGGGTGGGGGGTAGGGGCAATTTGGAATCCAGATGTAGGGTGGTGGAGTGGACCTAGGCTGCAAGTGATACCTGTCATGATGAGATGAGACATTGCACCCGTGTGTCCACAAATGGGCTGCAAATCATTAACCCCTCCAATATAAGAAAGTCTTTCCCTCCCAGATTAAGTGAACTGGCAATGGCAAAGAAAGAGAAGGGAAAAAAAGAGAAAAGAGAAGAAAGGAAGCAATGACTGTAAAGGGTTTTGTTAATATGGATTACAAAAACATTTGTCAGAGGCTTTCATGAAGCTAGATTTCTGACCCTCTCCAGAGAAAGACCATTTGTAGTAACATCAGTTCATTCTTAAGTCTACAAAGAGGGAGAAAAAAAAAATCAACTTGGAAAATTTTCTTATATTCCCTGCAGCTGGAGACAAAGATATTTACTGAATTATTTGCTGCTACGAAAATGACAGATTATAGTAGTAAAATAAGGTTGCATCTGCATGTAATGAATGCTCAGAATGCATGTATTTTAAATTAAGATAGCATTGTTTTATTATATTCACATGTATTATACTGTGACATTTTATTATGTATTACTATAGAAGACATGTATATTTATTTAACATTCTGTATTATTTATATTTGATGTCATATAAGTTTCTTTTTTTTTTGCCTCCAGGGTTATCACTGGGGCTCAGTACCTGCACTATGAATCCACTGCTTCTGGAGGTTATTTTTCCCATTTTGTTGCCCTTGTTTATCATTATTATTGCTGTCATCATTGTTGGATAGGACAGAGAGAATGGAGAGAGGAGGGGAAGACAGAGAGGGGGAGAGAAAGATAGACACCTACAGACCTGCTTCACCGCTTGTGAAGTGACTCCCCTGCAAGTGGGGAGCCGGGGGCTCGAACCGGAATCTTTCCGCCAGTCCTTGCACTTTGTGCCACATGCACTTAACCTGCTGCACTACTGCCCGATGTCATATAAGTTTAATGGCACATCACTGAATACCAACACATTGGAAAACAATATATTTGCCACTAAAAGTTCAGTTCCTTTTATTTTTTAATTATTCATTTTCCCTTTTGTTGCCATTGTTTTATTGTTGTAGTTACTACTGTTACAGTATGTCGCTGTTGGATAGCACAGAGAGAAATGGAGAGAGGAGGGGAAGACAGAGAGGGGGAGAGAAAGACAGACACCTGCAGATCTGCTTCACCACCTGTGAAGTGACTCCCCTGCAGGTGGGGAGCTGGGGCTCGAACTGGGATCCTTATGCCAGTCCTTGTGCTTCTGCCATGTGCGCTTAACCCACTGAGCTACCACCCGACTCCCAGTTCTTTTTTCATGATTACTTTGACTTTATTGGGGGGATTAATGACTTATAGACGACAGTGGTAGGTACATACGTAACATATCAGTTTCCACATAACACTAGGCACTTCCCCACCTAGGCACTTCCTCTGCCATCATGTTCCAGGACCTTAACTCTCCCCCCATCCCAGAGTCCTTTTCTTTGGTGCCATACCAAATCCAATCCAAATTCTACTCTGTGTTTTCCCTTCTGTTTATGAGTGGAATCATCCCGTATTCATCCTTCCCTTTTTGGCTTATCTCACTTCACATGATTCCTTCCGGTTCCATTGCCTCTGATTGCATCCAGAGACTCCAAGCCTGAGACGTCAATCTTTCAACTCCAGTAATCTGGTGAGACCTTTGCTAACACACGGGACTACTTAGTTCTACTTCAAATGTTATACTCTAACAAACGTACAGATCCTAGATATAGGCTAGGGCCTAGGGGGTCTGAGTTCAGGTATACACTAGTGTGCAAGGACCCAGGTTCAAGCCCCTAGTACACACCAGGGGGAAATCTATGAATTGTGCAGGAGAGCTGCAGGTATCTCTCTGTCTCTCTATCTCCTCTTAATTTTCTGTTTCTATCCAATAATAAATAAAATAATATATATTTATAAACAATTAACTGTTTACCCCATCGATCTGACCCAGGGCATATATATATATATATATATATATATATATATATATATATATATTCACATTCAACACAGGAGCCTGTGTGACCTCTGAGTCCCTGTCAGTCTGAGCTCACAGTCCATGGTCACAGCTGTGAACACTCTGGGCTGCTCTCATCCTTTCACCATCAGTCTTCCTTGAGTGGCACAGTAGGCTGACCCAGCCTCTCTTCTGAGTGGGGAGTCCCTTGGGGGTTGGGCGGTAGTGAAGTGGCTTAAGCACACATGGCACGAAGCCCAAGGACTGGCTCAAGGATCCTGGATAGAGCCCCAGCTTCCCACCTGCAGGGTGGTCGCTTCACAAGCAGGACTGCATGTGTCTTTCTCTTCTCCTCTGTCTTCCCCTCCTCTCTCCATTTCTCTCTGTCCTATCTGAAAAAAATGACAGCAACAACAACAATCATCAACAAGGGCATCAAAAGGGAAAAAATAGCCTCCAGGAGTAGTGGATTCGTAGTGCAGGCACCGAGCTCCAGCAATAATCTTGGAAGAAGAAAAAAAAAAAAAAACAGCGGGGAGTCCCTACTCTACAGTGAGGGCAAGATCCTGGAGAGGCCCATAAGGTGGCTTATGATGATGGTTCTAATGGAAGTGACCAGTGATGGTGGAGAGAGGGATCTATTAGAGGTCTAGGCCAATCATGTCTATGTGGGAATATAAGGATTCCCTGACTATGGCCCCAGATAATGGGGTAGTCTGGTATTGACCAAAGTCACACTGCAGCACATGTGCTCAGCCAGGTGGGCCACCACACAGTCCCCCATCTGCATTTTCTATTCTTTTTTTGAAAGTCAACAATGAAAGAAACTTTACACAACCTATCTAGATTAAGAGCAGTTGAGAATACATTTGAATCCCACACTTTCATGCTCTTAGCTTCTTGGTTGGCTGTCCAGTAAGATTCAATTTCCTCCACATCCAGGTTTCCATGAATGAGCTAAGCTGGGCTCTGGAACAGAATGACTGTTCTAGCTTTGGATGGAAGCAATTTCCCTGTGTTGATAGAACTCCATAGGGCAGACCAGACAAATGTGCTTGTTTCTAGGACACCAGTCTGTTTGCAAGGAAGCAGGCCTCTGTTTGCAGTTCTCCTTACTACTAGCACTACACCTGTTCTTTAAGAAATATATTTGCTTTTCGTCATTGCAAAGCACTTAGTGGGAAGTAATAGACCTACATACTTTCAGTTTCTCTGTAGCTTCCCAGAAGGAAGCTATCAATAATAGCAAATACAATGTGGCTTATAAAGGGGAATTCATATTCCAACATTTAAGTCTTTATAGACAATAAAATGTTTATTTTTGGTCATTGTTTATTTGTGATGGATAGTGGTTTACAAGATTGTAAGATTCATTCCACACTGCACCCATCATGCATATAGTTGCCACCAAAATCACTACTACTGCTGTTTGTGAAATGAGTGGGGACCAGGGTACTAGGCACAGAGCTGAAGGAGGGAGGCCCTCACTTTGAAGACCATGCAAATACTCTGCTATCGATATCTACATATAAACAGTACATACCTTTCAGTTTTCTCTTTTTTTATATTTATTTATTCATTTATTGCCATTTGTTGCCCTTGCTTATCATTGTTATTGGATAGGACAGAGAGAAATGGAGAGAGGAGGGGAAGACAGAGAGGGGGAGAGAAAGATAAGACACCCTCAGACCTGCTTCACTGCTTGTGAATTGACCCCCCTGCAGGTGGGGAGCCGGGGGCTTGAACCGGGATCCTTATGCCAGTCCTTGTGCTTCGTGCTACCTGCGCTTAAACCACTGCACTACCGCCCGACTCCCTCTTTTTATTTTTTACCAGAACTGATCAGCTCTGGCTTATGATGGTGTGGGAGACTGCACTCAGGCATGAAAGTCTCTTTGCATAACCAATTATGCTATCTACCCCCTTTCCCCATACATATATTCAAAGTTGTGCCAAATGCTTTGTATATGTGAGCCTCTAGGTTCTATTCCCAGCACCTCTCCCTCCCCAAAAAGGATGGATCAAAATCTATGATTATACCTGGTCTTCTATAAATGATGAAATCACTAGTGTCTAGGGCTCTCACTTTCTTAGAGGACTTTGTATTAATTGTGACGTCAGTGGACAGATCAGGGAATTCTCTCATGCTTGGTTAACACTTCTGTGTGGCCTCCTGTTGGTATTCTTCATAGTGGTTTGGTCCCCTTCCCCCCCATCTCTAGTTGATTGTGGTTTAGTCCTGCTAGTTTGGCGGGCCTGCTTGTCCCCGCCCCAAAAAGGAACCCCGACAGAGTTCCAGAGTGACAGAGTTGAGAGTTCTTGGCACCGCCACCGCGGGAGAAGGAGGCAGGAGAGTTCTGTTTGGTGATTAGTTTGGGTTAGTTTATGAATCGTTGTTCCTGAATAAAGAAATACAGCTTCCCTGCCCAGCCGTGTGTCCAAAAGTCTCTGTTACCCGCCCGTGAAGCTAGCCCGGCCAGCTGGAGCCTCTGAATTTTAACAACAAATGGTGCCCACGTGGACCTGACCTGCGCATCTCTCAGATAAGTAAAGACAATTTGGCTACCTATGCACTATGGCCTTCTCTTCTGCTTGTGAAGAGATCTCCAAAGGCCTCTGCTCTTTCTTCATGAGACTGTTTTGCTGTTTCTGGAACATTTATCTCTGGACCACTCTGTGGTTTCCACTCGCTTGGGCGCACTCAGAGCAGCCAGCAGTGCTGGGAGAAGCCAGCGGGCAGGGGGTGAGGCGCGGAGCTGCCGTTTCCACCTGGTGGAGCAGCCAGCCAGCCAGCCGCGCCGGGACAATCCCGTGCACCGCGCCCACAACCCTGCAGCCCGCAGGAGGCCGACGCCAGCACACAGGAGCCCGATGCCAACACGCAGGAGCCTAAGGCCAGCCCACAGGAGCTGGCTCTCCACCACGTGGCGCAGGGCACTGGGTGTGGGCTCCCTCCACGCTGCTCGGCCACTGCGAGCTGGGCAGCAGACATGGCAGGGCCATGGGGCAGGGCCATGGTGGCCTATCCTGGCCGCCACCCCTGGGCACCTCGGCCCACGCCTTCTGCACAGCTGGCCCGCCTGCCCTCGTGCTATGAAGTCTGGACAGATCCAGGCCCCCCCCCGGAGACCGCGGGTCCCCTGCTGAAACTGGGCCCCCTGGCCGAGATCTCCAGCTCCGGTCTGAAGGCAGACAAGCTGGAGTATGCAGAGATTTGTGCAGAGATCGCAACCTGCAATTCCTAGAAGTGGAGCTGCGTGGGAGGCCACCTCCGGATGGTGAGCCCCCCAACAACTAAGACAGTACAGATCTAAATTCGTGTTTAAAATGACATGTCTTCGTAACAAAAGTTTCTCTCGTTGTGTATTAATGACCATGTTTATGTGTATGTTTAAAGTTTGATAAACAATAACTTTAAGTTAAAATGTAACTTTATGGCTAAATTCTTACTAGGCAAAGTTAAATGAAAAAGGTTTTCAATGTAATTCTCATAAAGATAAAATTAACTTACATTTAAAGTCTGAGGTAAAAATTAGTTAACAATCAATATATTTTAACTAAGTTGGTCTAAACAAAACCTGCGCACACCTAAGGTGTGTCTCCATCTTAAGTGGGTGTAACAAAAGGTTAAATAGACTTGTTGATATGTAAAATTCTCGATTACCTTCTCTATTAGAAATGGTAGATTACACAATGGCTATGCTAATTATTCTCATGCCTGAGGTTTTCTTTCCTGTGCACACCTAGGGTGTGTCTCCATCTTAAATGGGTGTAACAAAGGGTTAAAAAGACGTTGTTGATATGTAAAAGTCTCAAATTCCTTCTCTATTAGAAACGTTAGATTGTGCTATGATTATGCTAATGACAAGTTTTGTTTCATAGTAAGTAAATTGCAGCCAGCTGCCTTTGGGACTCTAGGCCGTTCCCCACCCCCATGCAAATGCCTGTCAAGGCAAGTACGCCCCCCAGAGGCAAGAAATGTTTTTTTTAAGCTGATAAAGTTTTGCCCACAGAGGCAAAAAAAATGGCCCCCTCAGGCCCTCCCTTGGAAACACACTGGTTCTTGTTACTTGCTTACATGTTTCTCTATGTTTGTGCCAGTTTCTTTTTTTAAAATGCCTGTACGATATAGGTTTCTGTTCTCCCCAAACCCCTGATACTGTAGTCATTTAGTTAAAAAGAAAAGGGGGAATTTGTTGGTATTCTTCATAGTGGTTTGGTCCCCTTCCCCCCCCATCTCTAGTTGATTGTGGTTTAGTCCTGCTAGTTTGGCGGGCCTGCTTATCCCCGCCCCAGGAAGGAACCCTGACAGAGTTCCAGAGTGACAGAGTTGAGAGTCTTGGCACCGCCGCCGTGGGGGAAGGAGGCAGCAGAGTTCTGTTTGGTGATTAGTTTGGGTTAGTTTATGAATTGTTGTTCCTGAATAAAGAAATACAGCTTCCCTGCCTAGCTGTGTGTCTCTGGTCATCTCTGTTACCCACCCGTGAAGCTAGCCCGGCCAGCTGGAGCCTCCGAAAATAAACAACAGCCTCCCTGGCCCAATTTTTCATTCTACTTCTTTGAGCAAAAGAGGAGCACGGGGGATACAGACTGAGAGGTCCATCATACATGGACCACCTTCAGTGCTATTCATGGGGATCCTACGTGAGGCCAGAGCTCATACTCAGGACCTCACTCAGACCAAAGCATGTATTCCATAGAGTGAGCCATCTCCCCACCCAGAAATCTAGTTTTAAATTCCTCCCTAATTATATCCCAAATGCCCTGATTCAAGCGTAAGTCTATGGGCTGGAGAACAATTTGATAAAGGTGGCTTTATTCAGAAATGCCACTTTCAGGCCTGGGTGGTGACATACCTGATTAAGCACATATTACAGTGTGCAAGGACCCAGGCTCAGGCTCCTGGTCTCCACCTGCAGGGGGAAAGCTTTGTGAATAGTAAATCAGGGCTGCAGGTGTCTCTCTCCCTCTATCTTCCCTTCTCTCTCAATTTCTGGCTGTCTATACCCAATAAATAAAGATAATAAACAAAACTTTAAAAAAAAATACCACTTTTTACCACTACTGAAGATCCAAGTAGGATACATAGCTCTCCATATGGACAGATTTCTGTGACACTTTTCACTGAAACATGACCACATATTCATCATGGATTCTAGATGAATAAAGTTAAAGGTCAAGATGAAAGTTCTGCATGTCAGGTGATGATGCACATGTCACAATGTGCAAAGACCTGAGTTCAGGCCCCTGGTCTCCACCTGCAGGGGAGAAGCTTCATGACTGGGAAAGGTGTTGCAGGTGCCTCTCTCCCTCTCTAGCTCCCCTTCCCTATTGATATCTGTCTGTCTCTATCAAATAAATAAGTTGAAACTTCAACAGTACAGAATTTACACTGTGTGGCAGCATGTTCACTTAGCATAATATTTTCCTAATAAGATACTAAAAGTTATTAGCTGTTTAGCTATCGATTAGAAAAGTGAGGTTTAAATGGGAAACTGGGGAATGTTATCCATGTACAAACTATTATATTTACTGTTGAATGTAAAACATTAATTCCCCAATAAAGAAATAAATTTTTTAAAAAAAAGAAAAGTGAGGTTTGGGTCAGGTGCCAAGATTATATAGCAAAGCAGAATGGGTTGTAAAGATAGGATGATTCACCACACTGGCAATACTAACTTCAAAAAAAGTGCTTATTCTCTTTTTAAAAGACGGCAGTACCTGAAAATAGTGTTCCAAGATCTCTGCTTCTTGCTCCGTCACTTCATTTTAAGTGTTTTCTTTTGATGTTTCTCTTAACTTTCCTGGCTCTGTTTCAATTGGAGGCAAGGCCTACCTACAGGCATCTGGATTCTTCCCAGCACAAAGTAAGTCCCTACATGTCAAGGGAACAAATACATAAGGGATCTGAGCACAGATTTAACATTGATCCTCTGGGTTTTCCTGGTTCTACTTCAGTTGTTCTGGACATGACTACCCAAACCTGTGGCATTCTGGCTCAGGCTATGTATGTCTCTTGCCTGTACTACATTGCTCCTAGTTTGTCTTACTCAGTGACCAGCTGACCTCCCTTTCTCAGAAACAAAGTCACCGCATAGTGCAGATAATGCCTGTGGATAAAATCCAACTGTCTTTTTGTAAAACTTGCAGACAGATAATGGCTTTTACGGGCAAGATTTTTTATTATACTTGTTGAATAAGAACACTGTCATTGCATCCCAATTAAGTAAAGTGTGATTTTTTCCCCCAAAAGAATTTCAACTTAGCTGAAAAGGTGGCTCAGAAGTAGAATAATTCCTTACAAGTGTGAGCCTAGGGCTTGATCCCCAACACCAAGTGAACAACAAAAACAAAACAAGTAAATTCCATGGATGGTGAGGTGGCACTCTGGCCTCTCTTTTTCAAAATGAAAACATTGGGGTGGGAGATGATTTAGTGATAGAAAGTATGTTTCACATTTGTAAGGCCCTGGGTTTAAAACTCTACAGTGCATAAAAAATAATATCACATAGTAGGTCTATGTATTACTAAAAATGTACTTGGGGTCAAGAGGTGGTGCACTGAGTGGAGTGCACACATTGCCAGGACCACAGCTCACATCTACAGTCCACCACTGAAGAGGAGGGGCTTCAGGACCACTGGAGCAATGTTGCCAGTGTCTGTTTATTCCTCCCTCTCCTGTTTCTCTCTGTTCTATCAAGTAAAATAAAGGAAAGTTAGAAAAGGGGACCAAGTGATGGCACACCTGACTCACACGTCACAATGATCAAGGACAGATTCAAGCTTCTGGTCCCCACCTGCAGGGAGAAGCTTCCCAAGCACTTAAGCAGGCCTACAGGTGTCCCTGTTTCTCTTCTATCCCATCTCCTTCTTCCTTCTTGATTCAATGTAAATAAGATATTTTTAAAAGAAAAAGAAGGAGAAAGAAGGAAAGAAAAAAGAAAAGCTAAACAAACAAATGGCTGCCAGGAGCAGTGGACTGCGGGCACCAAGCCCTATTGATAACACTGGCAGAAAACAAACAAAACTAATATATATTATTGAAATTCAATCAGTTTTCTAATTTGAAACCTTAAGTGCTTAAATATATATACTAAGAACTGAAACCTATGCATTAAAAACTCGAGACATTTAATCTATTTTCCCCCTCTCATATTGATTAGTGATTTATAAGACTAAGTTAAAAGGAGCACACATTAACAGCATTCTCACCACTGAAGATCCGTGTCCTGACCCCCACCCCCCTATAGAGGAGCTGAAAAATCTACCCGCCCCCTCCCCCCAGAGTTTTTTTTTACTTTGGTGCAGTACTGCAGATTCAAATTCTGCTTTGCATTTCCCATTCTGTTCTTTCTCGACTTCTGTTTGGGATCATCCCACATTCATCTTTCTCTTTCTGGCGTATCTCACTTAACGTAATTCCTTCTACCTCCATCCAAGATGGGAGAAGCTTGCTGGTCCTATTCCCAATTCTGACACAGTCCTCCCAGACAATACGTTTAGCCCATCTGCATGTTAACTGTCTGGTCCTGGCAAAAATTAGTCAAGTCCTGGGCCCATCAGAATATAGCTAAAACAGTCTCCTAGCTTCTTCCACCAGGAAGACTCCCAATCTCTTCTGCTCTGCTCTTACCTCTAGGCTCCTGATTAGTAAGCAGTCTATTCTGATTTCTTACTGCTTTTCAGCAACCGAGCTGTAGATGCTACCATGATGCCAACCTGATTTCCTTGCGCAGAGGACTTCACCCATGTGTCCTGGGACCCCACCTGCCCAGAGCCCTGCCCCACTAGGGAAAGACAGAGACAGGCTGGGGGTGTAGATCAACAGGTCAACGCCCATGTCCAGTGAAGCAGCAGTTACAGAAGCCAGACCTTCTGCACCCCATAAAGATCTTTGGTCCATACTTCCAGAGGGATAGATAACAGGGAAGCTTGGAGCTGGGTGGTGGTGCCCCTGGTTATGAGCACACATTACAGTGCATAGGGACCCAGGTCCAGGGGAAAAGCTTTACCAGCGGTGAAGCAGGGCTACAGGTTCTGTCTCTCTATCTTCCCCTTCCTCTCAATTTCTGGCTGTCTATCCAAAGAAACCTAGTTTAAAGAAGAAAATTAGGGAAGCTTCCAATGGAGGAGATGGGACACAGAACCCTGGAGGTGGCAGTTGTACCTTTCTTATCCCACAGTCTTGTCAATCATTATTCAATCTCTCATAAAGAAGCATAAGAAATTTACTTGATCATTAGGATTGTATTTTGTATCTCTTTCTTCCTCTTCTTTCTTTCTATTTATTTATTTATTTATTTATTTTTATTGCTGGGACTCAGTGCCTGTATGAAGAATCCACCACTTTCCAGTGGCCTTTTTTCTTCCTTCTTTCCTTCCATCCCCCCTCTCTCTTTCTCAACAGGGAGAACTTGAGAGAGGATAGGGGGATAGACAGAGACAGAAAGACACCTGAACTTCTTGCAACTGAAGCTCCCCCCCCACAGGTTCTTGCACTTGGAAATGTATGTGCTTAACCAGATGTGCCACTGCCCAGCCACCTTTTTAAAATTTCTTTACTGGGGAATTAATGTCTTACATTCAGCAGTAAATACAATAGTTTGTACATGCATAACATTTCCCAGTTTTCCATATAACAATACAACCCCAACTAGGTCCTCTGTCATCCTTCTTGGACCTGTATTCTCCCCACCCACCCACCCCAGAGTCTTTTACTTTGGTGTAATACGCCAATTCCAGTTCAGGTTCTACTTGTGTTTTTGTTTCTGATCTTGTTTTTCAACTTCTGCCTGAGAGTGAGATCATCCCATACTCATCCTTCTGTTTCTGACTTATTTCACTTAACATGAATTTTTCAAAGTCCATCCAAGATCGGCTAAAAACGGTGAAGTCATCATTTTTAATAGCTGAATAGGATTCCATTGTGTATCTAGACCACAACTTGCTCAGCCACTCATCTGTTGTTGGACACCTGGGTTGCTTCCAGGTTTTGGCTATTACAAATTGTGCTGCCAAGAACATATGTGTACACAGATCTTTTTGGATGGGTGTGTTGGGTTCCTTAGGATCTATCCCCAGGAGAGGAATTGCAGGGTCATAGGGTAGGTCCATTTCTAGGCTTCTGAGAGTTCTCCAGCCTGTTCTCCAGAGGCTAAACCAAATTACATTCCCACCAGCAGTGTAAGAGGGTTCCTTTGACCCCAAAATCTCTCCAGCATTTGCTGCTGTTACCTTTTCTGATGGATTACATTCTCACAGGAGTGAAGTGGTATCTCATTGTTGTCTTTATTTGCATTTCTCTGACAAGAGACTTGGAGCATTTTTTCATGAGTTTCTTGGCCTTTTGGATCTCATGAATATTCTGTCCATGTCCTCCCCCCGTTTTTGGATGGGGTTTTTTGTTGTCTTGTTGAGATTTGCAAGTTCTTTATATATTCTGGTTATTAGACTCTTGTCTGATGTATGGCATGTAAAGATCTTCTCCCATTCTGTGAGGGGTCTCTTGGTTTGGGTAGTGGTTGCTTTTGCTGTGCAGAAGCTTTTTAATTTGATGTAGTTCCATAGGTTTATGCTTGTCTTAGTCTTCTTTGTAATTGGATTTGTTTCATTGAAGATGTCTTTAAAATTTATGCAGAAAAGACTTCTGCCAGTATTTTCCTCTAAGTCAGTATTTTCCTCTAAGTATCTGATAGTTTGTGGTCTAACATCCAAGTCCTTGATCCACTTGGAATTTACTTTTGTATTTGGTGAAAAATAGTGGTTCAGTTTCAATGCTTTTGTCTTTGACCATGAAAACTATTTTCTTCATTTTTAAATTTTTGACAGTGATTTTTCTCTTAAATTTTATTATCTTTATTTATTGTATAGAGAGTCAGAAATCAAGAGGTAGGGGGAGATAGAGAGGGAGAGAGAGACTCCTGCAGTACTACCTTCACCACTTGTGAAGCTTTCCCCCTGCAGGTGGGGACCTGGGTCTAGAACCCGGGACCTTGTGCACTGAAATGTGTGCACTTAACCAGGTGTGCCAACACCTGCCCCCCATTTTCTTTGTTGGTGGTATTAATGGTTTACAGCCAACAGTAAAATAGTTTGTACATGCAACATTTCTCAGTTTTCCACATAAAAATACAACGCCCACTAGGTCCTCCTCTGCCATCTTATTTCAAGATTTGAGCATGCCCCTCTCCCCTAGTCTTTTACTTTGGTACAATTCAAAGTTTTGTTGTTGTTGTCTGTGACAAGTTCACAATCCAGCACTTTTAGTCACTGGGCCCAGCAGTTGAGACCTACCAAAACTTTTATATGGTTTCTTACTGTAGGATACAAAACAATTAGTTGAGGTAAGGACATTTAAATGTCTCTGAAATTGAACATAATAATAGAATATCATTAATGGTAAGGAAGACTGAACTACTTATATGTAAAACAATGCTAACTAATTCAGAGGATTTATGCCAAGTGATAGAAGCTGTTTAGAAGATTACATACTGTATGGTTTTATTTATATAATGTTTTGGAAAAGAAAACTACAGGGCGAAAAGAGCAGCAGTGATTACTCAGGTATGGGAATGGAGAAAGGTTTTAACTGCAAAAAGGAAGCAGGAACTTTTTGGAGGGATGAAGCTTTTCTGCAGAAGTTTGTAAAACAATCTCAGTGCAGCTACAGTGTGAGTTTACTAAGGATACATTATAACCCAGTAAATCTGACTTGACAACTAAAGACAAATAAAGATACAGCCTCTAAAACATTGCTTTTCAAATTTTCACTAATGAGACAATCCATCAGTGAATTATAAACTCAATTTCATGGCTGTAACTGGTATTTTTATTTATTTAATTATTATTATTATTTATCAGAACACTGCTCAGCTCTGGTTTACAGTGGTGCCAGGAATTGAACCTGGGGCTTTGGAATCTTAACCATGAAAGTCTTTCTGCATAACTACTCTGTTATCTCTCCATCCCTGTGCCTGGTATCAAAGAAAAAGTGAGGAGCTGGCAAACAGCTGGCTTGGATAGTGTGCTTGCTTTGTGCCACATACATTCAAGCCCAGGACCTAGCACATCCAAAGAAGTTTCAGTGCTGTGGTATCTTCCCCTCACCCCACCTGTGTCTCTAGACATCTTTTTAAAAAATATTTTTAAAACTATTACCAATTTTGAATAGACACAGATAAATTATGAGGGGAGGAGAGGTAGTGAGGAAGAGAGAGACACCTGAGTATCTGTCTTCACCAACAGTAAAACTTCCCGCCTGCAGGTGGGGCCTGGGGTCTTGAACCCAGGTCCTTGTGCATGGTAACATGTGTACTTTACCAGGTGAATCACTACCTGGCCCCCTCTGTCTTGAGAACCTAGCTCAGGGTGGTCACAACAAAAAAGGAAAACAGTGAGGGCCTAGAGATAGGTCACTGGGCAAGACAGGCTCAGCCTTCAGCACTCAGTAGAAGCGCCATGGGTATCTCTGGGCAAGACAGGCTCAGCCTTCAGCACTCAGTAGAAGCGCCATGGATATCTCTGGGCAAGACAGGCTCAGCCTTCAGCACTCAGTAGAAGCGCCATGGATATCTCTGGGCAAGACAGGCTCAGCCTTCAGCACTCAGTAGAAGTGCCATGGATATCTCTGGACAAGGGTCATCTGTGGGACCCAGTCACCAATCACGCTAATCCAATTCCACTTCTATGTGTCTATCCAAAGACTAAAACACACTAATTAATAAAGACATACTACCGTTTCATCTCAGCACTGAACACTCTACCACCACCTCATCTTCCTCCTCCCCTTCTTCTTGTCTTCCTTTTAAAATATGTAAAGGAGAGAGAAAGGGAGAGTGGAGGATGGAGATAGGACCCAAGCATCACTTTGGCATAGGTGATGCTCGATGTCAAACTTAGGCTCTCATTGACAGCAAGTCTAGTGCTCTAGTCAGCCGGTCCCCTCCTGGGCTTCATCTTTCCATAATTTTCAGCTGTGCTGTTGGTAATATTGCTTTCAACTCACCTCTGTCATTATCAAGACTTCTTTACAAGGCAATGCGTGTTTGTTAGATGGGCGAGTGAATGGCTAGAGCAGGTCCTGTGAGTCTCAGTTCTGAGTTTATTAGGCTGCTGAGGAGCCCTGAAGCCAGTTTCCAGGTTCTGATTGGACTTGCAGGTTACAAACCACCGGAATGTCGCTGTGCTGCCATCTAGTGGCAGAACTGCCCTGTGTAGGCAAAGTACTTGCCAACAAGAGCAGGCTTGAATGCAAAATGAGCAGTGGTTATCTGTTGTTGCGGCGGTCTGGTGTCGGGCTGCACCACGGAGAAGAGAGTGGACGTCCAGAGCAAAGGAGTACACAAATCTTTATTATAGGATGGGGAGGGAGGTTTGGTTCAGACCACGTAGAGCCAGCCGGCAATGGCCGACCACGGGGGGAGAGCAGGGAGCGAGACCTCAGAGAGGGAGAGCCGAGAGCCCAGAGAGAGAGAGGGGAGGAGTGAGGGGGCTTTTTATTGGGCGACAACCAGGGGTGACGTGTAGGGCCAGGATTGGTTGAAAGGGGGCACTCTAGGATTTAGCGGGGCATAGAAAAACCTGGGGGCGGAGACTGCATCAGAATAACTCCTCAGCAACATCTCCTCCTATCCCTTTATATCTAAATGGACACAGTAAAGAAAAATGGAATGGAGCAGGCTTAAATGTTTTAGAGGAATGCCATGCTCAGGTGGGAAGATGTAGGACTTTCTGTGGAGGAGGGAAGGCTTAAATGTCTGCCAACGTTGTGAGATTTATGCGTCCTCCTGTGCTCAACCCCTCTTTAGAGAGACTTACCTGGAGAGACTCATCTCATAGGTTTAAGCACAGCCTGCTCAACCATCTCTTCACAATATCTCTACATCTTTTCTATCTTTCTATCTAGTAATTGCATAAGATGTACAAAGTCTATAAAAGACTATCATGGGGCAGAAACCTTTTGGGCATAAGCCTAAATGATATAACAAAATAGGAAGGGACAAGTAGGGGAGAAGTAAAAGCCAGTGTGGTGTGAAGGGAAGGATTGGTGTGTAAAGGAACATTCCCTGTTTGGGTGGGGAAAGGGGCAAGGGTACATAAAGAGGGGGAGGCGGGAGGCATGACCTACCAAACAGAGGGGCTATTTGGCATTGTATAGTCCTCAAGGCAACAGTCTGTAAAGTCTATGAATTACTCAGGATCAGTCTATGAAAAACCAGCAGCGTGAAGGGAAATAAGCTGCTTCAAAATTGTGTAAAATGTATATAGGGTATGTCAGAAAGTCTGATACAAGTCTCAGTCCGAAGTAGATGGCTAGGGGAAGAATTGGCAGGGGATGCAATGCTGCAGGAGGGAGGTCAGCCGCTGGAATGTCGCTCTTTTGTAGATAGCTAGCTGGAACTGCCAACACGTAACAAGCAGGTCAGAAGCAGGAACGGTAACCAGGCATGAAGAAAGTTCTGTCCTTGGAGTTTGTGTATCAGGTTCTTCAGATCGCGTTGAGTGACATCTAGGGTTTCGGGAGGTGTGCCACGGTAGTCGTGCCATCTAGTGAGTGACATTAGGGTGTGCAGGGGTTCAGATGGTTTTTCCGGGATTCCTGTGAAAGAAACACAAACAATCTGCTTCTCATGGTTAATTTGAACTCGTAACAAATTATAGGTTTGTTATAGTTGACACCTCGATGATTATAATTGGTTTAGAATCTCTTTATGATTTTATTTAAAAGTCATCTAATGTGACCTCCTGTAGCAGCCTCTACTGCAGGATCTTGAGACCAATTTTAGCTAAAATATGTATTTTAAACAGACTCAAATTGCTTAGAGAGTTAACGCATATTCGTGACAATGATTTTAACGTTTACAGTGCCAGATTGATGCCAGATCTGTTGTGGATTAATTTCCACAAGATAGTTTACAGGGCACCTTTGGGGGCCCTTCAAAGGTGTCCTGTATATAAAATTTATATAGTTTAGTTTTGGGAATGAATAGTCATGTTGAACATTTAGACTTTTACCTAAATAGTAAGTTACCTTAACAATTAATTTTTACCTTGTCTGGTAAAAGTGTAGCTGTAGGGTTACACTTCTGACCATTAAGTTAGTGTTACCAAACTTGAGACATACCCATAAACATTTAGTTATAACAAACTGGAGGAAAAAGAACTTTTGTTATAAAAACACATTATTTAAAAACAAATTTAAATCTGTCATTAGTCACACAGTTTAAGACTAAACACTTACATATATACCAAAACTATATATAAAATTCAAAAGAGGGAGAAAAAAATTTTTGGAATGTTTCTGGACATCTCCAGAAACTTTGGCTGCATCCAGCATTTTTATATAAAGCCAATTACCTTTGAGAGTACTCCAAGCAGATGGGTCATGCAAAAAAAAAAAATTTGTCATTTAACACACTCACTCACAAAAACAACTGGCCAGTTATAACATAAGACATACAGGGAAATGGCAGGAGAGAGGTCTCTGTGAGCCAGATTTTGCAGGTTCTGCCATGTCGTATTATGGGTCCTGGGATGTATCCTGCATCTGGTCCTCTTGTAGTATTTCTTGTTCTTCAGGAATAACAGCGCCATCCTGCGGGTATTGTCGGACATGGCGGGCAGGAACCCAGACAGGTTTAGAGAAATTTTGAGGGAAAATGCATGCGAAACCGCTTCCCATGGTCAATAATGGGTCAGGCCCTTTCCAAACTTTATCGAGTGGGTCTCTCCATTTGACCTTAATAGATGGGAGGGTATATGGTGTTTGCCAGTGAAGAATAATAGGGAGTAAGGCCGAGTTATTGTAAATATTAAAGAGATTTAACGTAGTTAAGGCTTTTGCTAGCTGGATATTGGGGGGATATGTTCCTCCTTTATCTTTATTTAGTTGAGCCTTCAGAGTTTGATGGGCCCTCTCGACAATGCCTTGTCCCTGTGGATTGTAGGGAATGCCCGTGGTATGAGTAATATTCCAGAGGGAACAAAAATCTTTAAATTGTTTGCTTGTAAACATAGGTACATTGTCTGTTTTCAAAAATAATGGGACCCCCATAACGGCAAAACAAGAGAGCATATGGCTTACAAGCTTTTTAGCACTTTCTCCTGTCTGAGCTGTAGCCCACATAAATTTAGAAAAGGTATCAATTGAGACAAACACATATTTTTGTTTGCCAAAGTTTGGTATGTGGGTGACATCAATTTGCCAAATAGCATTAGCTTTTAAACCTCGGGGGTTAACCCCAAGGGTCTGGATAGCAGGTGTCTTTATGAGACTTGCACAAGAAGAGCATGTAGCGAGGATATGTTTTAACTGTGATACAGGAACATCAGGGAATCGAGCTTGAAGGCCTTTAAGATTAACATGGGTTAGAGAGTGAAAATTAGCAGGATCAGAGACAGAGACTGGGAAAGTTCCTGTGGAGGCAAGGCGGTCAACTGCGGCATTCCCTTCAGACAGGGAACCAGGAAGAGGGCTGTGGGAACAAAGGTGTTGAATATACAGTGGTTGGGTTTGAGAACAGAGCATAGAGGCGATTTGAATCAAGAGAGGGGAAAGTGGGTTGTCATCAATTTTCACATACGAACGAGCAAGCCATGGAAGTAAGTTAACAGTATACACACTGTCAGAAAAAAGGTTGAAGGATTCTGGTACAGCTTTTAGTGCAAGAAAAACAGCATAAAGTTCTTTGTACTGAGGGGAATTATCAGGAAGCTCAGTAAAGAGAGGTTTAGGAGATTGTTTGTCTGGGTAATATATAAGGGCAGCAGCTCCCCTTTTTCCGCCATCAGTAAAGATTGTAGGAGCAAAGGGAATGGGATCCCGAGAGAAAAGTTTAGGTGCTAGTAGAGGCAGAAGAGGTAAAGAAGCTATCAATTTATTAGAAGGAAAATGGTTATCTATTTGTCCTGGAAACCCCACGAAGCTTATGGCAAAGCGGGAATGATGGCGTATAAGCCACTCTGTATCTGTGAGAGAAAAGGGCAGAATGATTAAATCCGGTTCTTTCCCTAAGACCTGCACAGACCTATTTCTCCCTTGGCGAACCATGAATGCTAACGCATCTATCTCAGTGAGGAGTCTTGGAGCTCCTCCTACTGGCGTGTGAAGCCATTCGAGAACCCCATGGTCTTGCCACAGTGCCCCTACTACTGTGGGGGTGGAGTTGAAGATTAGAAGGTTTACCGGAGAGGAGGGGGAGAATCGAACAAGGTGCATGTCCTGGAGGGCCTGGTTAACCCTTTCCAGTGCCAAGGAGGCCTCAGGAGTTAACTTACGTTTTGAAGAGGGCTGTTTGTTTCCTTTCAACAGGTCAAACAGTGGTTGGAGGCAGCTTGTGGGCAGATAGAGATACTGCCTCAGCCAATTTAAATTTCCTAGAAAACTTTGTAAAGAAGCAAGAGTAAGGTTAGAAGGGAAGGTAACATTAGGTTTTAAGGGACGAATTTGCGTTAGAGAAATCTCTGAACCTAGGAAGGATATTGGAGGGATTAGCTGTATCTTCTCAGGGGCTACATTAAGGCCGCTTTTCTTTAATGCAGGAATGAGAAAATCACGTAAGGCATAGAGATCTGTATCTGATTTTCCCCATATTAAAATATCATCTGTATAATGAAAAATATTAAGGCCCTTATGAATATATGGGACAAGGGCAGATTTAACAGCCTCCTGACAAATTGTAGGACTATTGGCCATACCCTGGGGCAGCACCACCCATTCAAATCTATCAGCAGGGCTGGCATTATTAATAGACGGAACAGAGAAGGCAAAACGTTTACAATCTCGCGGATGCAAGGGGATAGAGAAAAAACAATCTTGTATATCAATAGCTATGATTGGAATTCCCGTGGGAATTGCAGAAGCAAGAGGCAAACCCCTTTGGGGGGAGCCCCAGACCTGCATGGTTTTATTTACTGCACGGAGATCTTGAAGGAGGCACCATTTTCCTGAGCGCTTTTTAATCACAAAGACAGGAGTATTCCATGGGCTTCGAGAATGACGAATGTGTCCCAAGGACAACTGCTCTCGGACGAGCTCTTTTAAAATTTTTAGCTTATCCCTAGGTAAAGGCCACTGTTCCACCCAGACAGGCTCATTAGAAATCCAGCTTAAGCAGGGTGTTTGGCTACGAACAGTGGCATTTAGTATTGGGAGTGCTGAATAGACCTGGTATCGCGGGAATGAGTTTTACGCTCTGCAGAGGCGTCTGTGGATATCCTAACATTAAGACATTCCAGAAGATCCCTGCCCAGTAAGTTGGTGCTAATATTAGCTACCAAAGGGCGGAAGTGTCCAGTAGAACCTTCTGGGTCTTTCCACATAAGCGAGTCTCGTGTGCAAAATGCTCTCGTCATCCCTCCTATTCCATGTAAACTGGGTCCAGGGATGAGTTCCCAATCTTGGGGAACCTCTTCTTGCCTTAAAATCGTCTTTGCTGCCCCCATGTCAATCAAAAATTTAAAAGGAATATTGCCAATCTTTACTGTCATAGAAGGGTGACCTTGTTCTAAA
This sequence comes from Erinaceus europaeus, assembly GCF_950295315.1. Taxonomy (NCBI): domain Eukaryota; kingdom Metazoa; phylum Chordata; class Mammalia; order Eulipotyphla; family Erinaceidae; genus Erinaceus; species Erinaceus europaeus. The sequence goes on along the minus strand of NC_080167.1, from coordinate 73,295,689 downwards.
ACAGGAGTGGTCCACAAAATCTCAGGCCCCGAATTTGTACCATTCAGGGGCAAACCATCTTTATGAAATTGGGACCAACAATCTCTCTTCCAATGAAACCCCTTACGACATTTTGGACAAACAGTACGTGGTCTCTGGCTCCCTGACTGAAAGCGGGGTTGCTCTGGCTGGAGGCGTGGTTTCCCTGACTGGAGGCATGGTCGCAACTTATCAGGACATTGGTTACGCCAATGTCCTTGGCGACCGCACTGAAAGCAGGCCCCGTTTTGCTTACGTGGGGCAACTGCATAGACCTGCGTAGTAGCGGGTGCCCCATAATTGCCTGATGTAAGTTCCTGTGTCGCTAGAATCCAATTATCTGGGTGTAGGTGTTTAAGATTAAGGCATACCTGACGGAATTGTGGTGTCATGCCTTCCCAGACAATAGAGCGCAGGAGTAGTTTGCAGATGTCAGGATTATAAACCTTTCTCTCTAAGCTTCTCTTCACCCTTGAGATGAAGCTCGCCAATGACTCATCAGAGCCTTGGTGAAAAGAGTTAATGGGAGCTGATGGATCTACATCAGGTGTGGTCACCCTTTACCATGCTTGTGTTGCACAGATGTGTACCTGTTCAAAATAACCGGTTGGAAACCTGGCTTCTGCCTGCTGAGCTCCAGATTCATAAGCTCCTGATCCAAACAAAGCATCAGAATTCCATTCTACCTGTTTGTTACTATTTTCCTGCGATTGCCTAGAGCACTCATCGCGGAAACATGCCTGCCACTGAAGATAGAGTGGGTCTGGGAGTGCAGCACGAGCCAGATCTTTCCAGTCTTGTGGTGTATTTAAATGCTGGTAAAAGCTTCTCAAGACGGACTTGGTCCATGTAGAATGCATTCCGTCCTCCCTGACTGCTTATCTGAGTGTTCCAAATTATTTAGAGGAATATGGCTGCCACGGCTGAGGGTTTTGTTTAGAAGGGGCCAAGTTTACCGGGAATGTGTGGATTTGGTCCGATGGCGTGGGAGAGGGAGCTACAGAAGTGGAAAGTTCAGTACAAACTGCTGTAGTGGCTGCAGGGGAGACTAAACGCATATCTATGGGGACGGAGCTCCCGGGGTGGACTGCACATGGTTTAAAATCCTTAAATGCTGAAAAAATATCCTTTAGCTCTTGTATCTCAGCCACTAGGTCCCTTAATGGTGACGTATCAGCAGGGGGCGGGATCAGGGACGAGGAAGCCTCAGGCGGAGCTGAAACCGCGGCAGCAGGGGCCGGGGCGGGGTCAAGAAAACGGAAGCTGCAGGCGGAGCTGAAACCGGAATGGCAGGGGCAGGGGTGGGGTTCAGGAACGCAGAAGCTGCAGGCAGAGCTGAAACTGGGACGGCAGGGGCAGGGGCGGGGTTCAGGAATGCAGAAGCTGCAGGCGGAACTGAAACCGGAATGGCAGGGGCAGGGGCAGGGTTCAGGAACGCAGAAGCCTCAGGCAGAGCTGAAACTGGGGCGGAAGGGGGCGGGGTCAGAGGAGGAGCGTCCGAACGTGTGCATGTCTGTGGGAATGGAATTCTTGGGTTTAGCCGCTGATCGCTTAGGATGTCTAAGTCTTAAGCACATGTGATTTAACTCTCGTACCTCAGCCTCAAGGTCACTTATCCTTATGGCATACCACGTTTTACATATCTTGAAAGTGGCGACCACAGTTAAAAAAATCCAAGGGGTAGCGAAAATTAAACCTTTTATGACAGCGGGAATCTGTCCCAGGTCAAGAGATAATGACTGGGACACCTCCTCATAAAACGAGAAATTTCCCATGGTGGAGGGAAACGCGGGGCCACAGAAGTGGGCGGATGCCACTTACCTGTGTCTGGGCGGTTTCGGAGACCTCAGGCCGGGCGTGGTGTGGGTACGGAACACGATGGGCGCCAGATGTTGTTGCGGCGGTCTGGTGTCGGGCTGCACCACAGAGAAGAGAGCGGACTTCCAGAGCAAAGGAGTACACAAATCTTTATTATAGGATAATATAGGGGGGGAGGTTTGGTTCAGACCACATGGAGCCAGCCGGCAATGGCCGACCACAGGGGGAGAGCAGGGAGTGAGACCTCAGAGAGGGAGAGCCGAGAGCCCAGAGAGAGAGAGGGGAGGGGTGAGGGGGCTTTTTATTGGGCGACAACCAGGGGTGACGTGTAGGGCCAGGATTGGTTGAAAGGGGGCACTCTAGGATTTAGGGGGCATAGAAAAACCTGGGGGCGGAGACTGCATCAGAATAACTCTTCAGCAACAGTTATCAATAATTGTTTACGTGCATAAAGAACGCAAAATGGGCAGTGGTTATCACTAATTGTTTACGTGCATAAAGAACGCTAGAGGGGTTATATAAACAAATGCCGCTGACTCAGGCACCATAACTAATTGTTTACGTTCATAAAGAATGCTAGAGGGATTATATAAACAAATGCCGCTGGCTCGGGCACCATATGATGGGGTAGGTCCTCTCTGGTACAATAAATGCCAAAGGTCTCTGTATATTGAGACATTTAACAAGCCTATGACTTTTTTTTTATATAGTTCTGATATTTTATTAAGTTTTCATATTGATCATGCCATGAATTCATAGGGAATGGGTTCCAGCAGCCCTGGTTCCTTTCCATTGGTTCTCACAAAGTGTGCTTCTCTGGGTGGAGCAGGCTGGCGCTTCAGTTGAACCCAAGTCCCCTTCTCTTTGGCTTCCTTTTTTTTCTGATCATTTTCCTTCACACGTTTCAAGAAGCTGTCTCTGCTCTTAGAGTGCTTAATATGCTCAATACGAACATTAATTCTCTTAGCAAGAATCTTGCCCTTTACTTGTTTGTTTACAACAATGCCAACAGCATGCTGGGTAACATTGTAGACTCTTCCAGTTTTGCCATGGTAACATTTGTGGGGCATTCCTTTTTGAACAGTGCCCATTCCCTTTATATCTACAATATCACCTTTCTTATAGATCCGCATATATGTGGCCAAAGGAACAACTCCATGTTTTGTAAAAGGCCTAGAGAACATATAGCGTGTTCCTCTCCTTTTTCCCTTTGTGTTAGTCATTTTGGCGATTTACTGGAAGATGGCTGCTCCGGCCGAAAGGGCCTATGACTTTTTAAACAGCTAGCCAGCTGCTTTCAAAAAAGGGCATGATAATATTTCTGCATTTCAATTTTAATGTGATGAGTCTTTATAATTTTATGCATATATGCCATTGTTTTAATTGGCAAAAGTATGTATTTCAAACCACAATTATGAAAAAATCTGAATAAATTTTAGGAGTATAAAATAAGGAATTCATAAATTTATGAACTATAGTGTATAACATTTTCTTGGATGGAGGGAGTTGAGACTGAGACAGGTTGACCTAAGGTGTCAACAAAACACTTCTCTCAAGAATTCTGCTTGCCTTCAGTGGGCTACTTAGAGGCTAATATACATTTGCCCAACTTGTATTTTTAAAAATTTTATTGGTGATTCAATAATGATACAACACTGTGGGATGACAGGGATACAATTCCACACAGTCCCCACCCCCAGAGTTCCCTGTCCCACCCCCTCCACTGGAAGCTTCCCTAGTCATTATCCCTCTGGGAGCCTGGACCAAATTCTTTATAAAGTGCGGAAGTTGGGAGTTCTGGCTTTTATAATTGCTTCTCTGCTGGACATGGGTGTTGGCAGGTGGATCCACACCCCAGCCTGTTTCTGTCTTTTCCTAGTGGGGTAGGGCTCTGGGGAAGTGGAGTTCCAGGACATATTGGTGAAGTCGGCCCAGGGAGGTCAGGATGGCATCATGGTAGCAACTAGAACCTGGTGTGCCCAACTCTTTTAGTTAAATTCTTATTTTTGACACCACATTTATTTTCAAGAAAAAAATCTTTACCATAGCACTGCTCAGCTCTAGGTTATGGCGGTGTAGGGGATTGAACCTGGGATTTGGAGCCTCAGGCATGAGAGTATCTTTGTATAACCATTATGCTATCTACCCTCACCCTGGGAGTATTTTTTTTCTTTTGAGAGTCTTTCTCCCTTTAAATAGAACTATGTTCTTATTTCATGTGGTAATACTTCTATCTTTTTTTTTTTTTTTCCTCCTCCAGGGTTATTGCTGGGCTCGGTGCCTGCACCATAAATCCACCGCTCCTGGAGGCCATTTTTCCCCCCTTTTGTTGCCCTTGTTGTAGCTTCGTTGTGGTTATTATTATTGCCCTTGTTGACGCAATTTGTTGTTGGATAGGACAGAGAGAAATGGAGAGAGGAGGGGAAGACAGAGTGGGGGAGAGAAAGATAGACACCTGCAGACCTGCTTCACTGCCTGTGATGCGACTCCCCTGCAGGTGGGGAGCCGGGGGCTCGAACCGGGATCCTTACGCCGGTTCCTGCGCTTTGCACCACATGCGCTTAACCCACTGCGCCACCGCCCGACCCCCATACTTCTATCTTCTTAAGATACTAATGGGGGCCAGGTGGTGGTGCACCTGGTTGGAAGAACACTACAATGAGCAAGGACCCAAGTTCAAGCCCCTGGTTCCCACGTGCAGGGGGACAAGCTTCACAAGTGGTGATGCAGTGCTGCAGGTGTCTCCCTCTCTATCACTCCTTCCCTCTCAATTTCTAGCTATCTTTATCCAATACAAAATTTTTAAAAAGATGCTAATGCCAACAATTCTCTCTAAAACTTGTTCTTTTCTCATGCAAAGTCTGCTTCTTTCCAAATTGAGGGTTTTATTTATTTTATTTATTTTTGCCTCCAGGGTTATTGCTGGAGCTTGGTGCCTGCACTATGAATCCAGTGCTGTTGATGGCCATTTTTCCCATTTTGTTGCCCTTGTTAGTTTTGTTATTGTTGCCATTGCTGTTATTGGAAAGGACAGAGAGAAATCCAAGGAGGAGGAGAAGACAGAGAGGGGGAGAGAAAGACAGGGGCAGACCTGCTTCACTGCTTGTGAGGCAACCACCCTGGCAGGTGGGGAGTCAGCGCCTTGAACTTGAATCCTTATGCCAGTCCTTGAGCTTTGCGCCATGAGCGCTTAACCCGGTGAGCTACCGCTGGCCCCCAAGTTTTTTTTTTTAAATTTCATTGGTTTCTAAGTTTTCATATTGAAGAGTTCCTTCAATCATATGCTTGTTCTTAATAGTTTTTATGTTCTTAAGCGTAGGGAACTGGGGGTTGGACCAGCTTAATGATCCTGGTTCGAGCCCCAGCTCCCCAGCAGTGAAGCAGGTCTACAGGTATCTATCTTTCTCTCCCCCCATCTTCTCTATTTCTCTGTTCTATCCAACAGCAATGACAACAACAACAATTTGCTTTTTTTTGCCTCTCTGGGTTGTTGCTGGACTCAGTGCCTGCACTACAAATCCACTGCTCCTCGAGGCTACTTTTTCCCTTTTGTTGCCCTTGTTGTTTATAGTTATTGTTGGCGTTGGATAGAACAGAAATCAAGAGAGGGGAAGACAGAAAGGGAGAGAGAAAGACACCTGCAGACCTGCTTCACCTACCTCCCTGCAGGTGGGGAGCCAGGTCCAACCGGGAACCTTATAGCTGGTCCTTGGACTTCTCACTTAACCTGCTGCACTACCGCCCAACCCTCAAGAGTTTGATGTTTTTATGGCAGTTAAACATAGCTAACAACAACAACAACAAACCGTAAATAGCTTTGTGTGTAGGATTTCTCTTTTTCACCCAAACTTATTTTCTATGTTATGTTAAATACTTAGATTTGTCCCAATTAAAGTTGTCAGTCATGGGCTTTCCAGTGCCACCTTCCAGTCATCCTCTTCCTCCTTCCTAAGTGCCCCCCCTCCCCCCCGGTGCTTTATGGAGTCCCCAGAATGCCATTTGTTTACTAGCATTCCTGGCTAAGACTTCCTTGCATGGCTGTTCCCTGTTCCTTTGATCTCAGTCCCACCCATGACATCAAAACCTGCCTTTCCATGTTTCACTGTGCTCTGTAAAGACAGAACTGTCAGAGACAAACTCTATACTCATGATGAGTCAACCCTTCCAATAGCCCAGTATGACAAGTAAGTGTAGTTCCATTTCATAGGTGAGTAAATCGAGGCTTAGAGAAATTAAACATCTCACCCAAGTTTCCAAGTCTGCAGCACAGCAGCTTCTACCCCTGCATGTAGTCTACCTGCACTAGAGGGAGTTGTGGTGCTGACTCAAGTAGCAAGTTAAAATAATAATTATGTATTTTTTCTTTATTGGGGGATTAATGTTCTACATTCGACAGTAAATACAATAGTTTGTATATACATAACATTTCTCGGTTTCCCACATAGTACGACCCCCACCTGGTCCTTTGTCACCTTTTCCAGGACCTGACCCCTCCCCCCTCACACACTCCAGAGCCCTTTACTTTGGTGCAATACACCAACTCCAGTCCAAGTTCTGCTGAGTGTTTTCTCTTCTGGTCTTTGTTTTCAACTTCTGCCTGTGATTATATATATGTATATTATTATTTAATATATTTAATATAGTTTTAAGACAATGTTTCCACCAAAATAGTAAATCTAATACTAAAATGTTTAAGTGCAACAAATGTTTTGTGTGAGAAAAACACTTCCAGCTAGGGGCACCTTCTCCTCCAGCCAATACCATAGAATGTTATGTGGTTCTGGGGTTTTTAACACTTGTAACTCAAGATCATAAAAATAAAGCCATCTGTGGCCATTCAAAGCTCCATAGAAATGGGATTATAAACGACAGTGTTTAACTGGGAAAGATGGGTTTTTAAGCAGTGTGTTTAGATATGCTGGGGAATTATTAGGCACATGTTCCAGACAGTTCCTCATTTAACCCTGTTTTACAAATCAAAGATCATTTTTATCCTTCATGGAAACAAGTGATATCAAAATCACAAGGCAAATCTCTGATTACTTCCATCTAAGGTTGTATAAACACAAAGTTCTGATGATTTAACACACATTTTTTATCCTTACTGGACTAAGCTGGTTTCCAAAAAAGAACAGCAGAAGCTTCTAGATCATCTCTAGAGATTCAGTTATTCTCTCTCCTAGCACCCAGAACACTCAGCTTTTCACTTACATCAAGTTGATCAAACTCCCAGTTTCTTTCTCCTTTCTCACCCTCTCTTGCCCTTCCCCCTCCCTCTCTCTCTCTCTCTCTCTCTCTCTCACACACACACACACACATACACACACACACACACACACACACACTTAATATATGCATTGTAACATCAAAGTGAATATGGCAATAAACCTCTCTTTACAGAGAGGTCTTGGTCTACAGGAGAGAAGTGTAGACACTAAAGTACGAATATAAGAGAAATATATTTAAAAATCCACCTGATGTAGGGAAAACAGCATTTTTTATTTTAAAAAAATTTGTTTATGGGTGGGGGTAGATAATGCAAACAGACTCCCATGTGGTGTGAGCTAGGACCACATCAACGCTGGTGCCCTCCCAGGGAAGCTACCTCACTGCCCTGCATCCTCTGACTCCCATGTGGTGTGAGCTAGGACCACATCAACGCAGGTGCCCTCCCAGGGAAGCTACCTCACTGCCCTGCATCAGCTTCTTTTTAGGTCATGATAGAATCAGGGCTGGATTTCCCTCCTCCAATAAAGATAAAATTAGACAGGACATAACAGCTCTTTTTTGACATTTGACAACTCAGCCTAGTATTGTTAACCCTGAGAGACATTATCCCATTAAAGACAATTAGTGTCAGCTCTAAGTGCAGTAACTAGAGAGAAAGCCCCTTGGGCTGTAGACAGATACCTTCATCACACTGTTTGCACAGCACAGGACTCCAGTAGGCCCATCCTGTCCTTTATGGAGTCTACAGCCATAGCAGACTGAGCCTGCACCACCTCATCTGTTCGTCATACAGCAAGTCAGAGTGATGAACAGGCAACCCCTCAACAATCCTGAAAGTGTTTGTGATTTCTGCACGAAGTATAGAAGTTAGATTATAAAAATCATTAAGTATCTAAGTCAAACAGCAGTAAGTTCTTACACAGGATTATTAATATAATTACTAGGAAGATAAAGAAAGGGGCTGGGTGGTGGTATAGCCTGGTCGAACACACACATTACCATGTTCAGGAACCCAAGTGCAAGCTCCCAGTTCCCACTTGCAGGGAGGAAGCTTTGTGGTGGAGCACGTTCTATAGGTGTCTCTCTCCCCTCTCCATTTCCCCTTTCCTCCTTTCCCTCTCTGTCTAGCCAAATATAAACAAATTAGCTTTTAAAAATATTACTGAGAGAGAGATCTAAGGGTGGCGGTGGTGGTGCACCTGGTGGACTGCACATGTTCGTGTGCAAAGACCGGGGGCCAAACTCCCAGTTCCCACCTGCAGGAGAAAATCTTCGTGGTGTTGCAGGTGTCTCCTCTATATCCCCTCCCTCTCGATGTATGGCTATCTTTATCAAATAAAGATAATTTGAGAGAGAGATCCAAAACTTATTCTGGCATATGTGATGCCGGGGATCCAAACTGGACTTCATCCTTGAGACGCTAATGTTCCTTAACCACTGTGCCACCGCCCAGGCATAACAATGCTATCTGTACTGGGATTAAATACTGATTGACTCTCCCAACAAGGACTGTAGAAATGGCAGGACATACACTCAGATGGGGATTTATCCAGAAGCCCCATTTTTCCTCCCTAAGGACACACAAGGGGGTGAGTGGTCTTTATCTGGGCAAGGCAGGACCGGAATGCTCTGGAGACATGGCTCAAGAGAATGTGGGGGCTGACTTGCAAAACCTGCAGTTGTCAGTGCAGAGAAATTCACTGGTCATGGATGGAGAGGATGAATTGGCAGACAGGCAAAACGTGAAAGCTCCAGGAGAGGATGAACAGAGGCATCATTACCTCCAGCTTCATCCATTTTGTCCTGATGAATTCAATACTATATTCTCAACACCAAAGTTTCTTTCAGTGAGGTGAGACTCCAGGCTCAAACCTGGGCCATACACAGGGAAAAGCAGTGCATTTCCTAGGTGACTTATTTTACTGGCCTATCTTTTAGATTTATTTAGGGTGGGAAGCTAGCAGAATGGTTATGCAAAGAGACTCCTGCCTGGGGCTTCAAAGTGTCAGGTTCAATCTGTACCCCTCCCCCAGCACTACCAAAAGCCAGAGCTCAGCAGTGCTCTGGTTAAAAATAAAATAAAGTAAAATAAATACATAGAAAAACCCAAGTCAAATTGGTAGGTGAAAAATAGCAATTTGCTCCATTCAGTGACTATTACTAAGGCAAAAATAGATGAAGTTGCACATTAGTGACTTTCAATGAAGACCAGTTGGTAGAGCTGTAGAGGACAGCATAATGTGTGTAAAAGACTTTTGTGCCTGAGGCTCTGATTAGCCTTAAGCCAGAACTGAGCAGCTTCTGTAAAAAGAGAAAAAGGAGGAGGAACAATTGGAAGAGAAGTAGAAGAGAAACTAACCTGAGGGTCCAGTTCCAGCCCCCATCCCCCAGCCCGGAACCTGTGTGAAGGGGAAGCAGCCAGCTGGCTTCTGAGCAGCTACACATTGAAGAATGCAAGTCCCAGCCTCCGCCTCCTTCACCTTCCCCACCACCCCCATGCAAGTCCCAGCCTCCGCCTCCTTCACCTTCCCCACCACCCCCATGGACATTGTGAAGGCTCAGCCTGGAGTTCAGGTGTTTGGAACTGGTAGGTGAGTGGGGCTGTTTTGACTGAAACCTTATTTAGGCTTTCCCGGGAGAGGCAAGCAAGGCTCAGTCTGCTTTAGGGCAGCAGGCTTTGAACTGGCTGACCCCCAGAAGACACTGCTGCCTGGCCAGACACAAGGCCTGGGACAAGTTGGCCACCGTCTCTGCCCCTGAAGATCTTGTGAACTGTGTGACTGAACTGAGTTGCTTAGACTCAGTGTTTTTCTGACTTGCCTACAGCTTTGAGAGCATGTGCCAGCAGGTCAGTCAGGCTCTGGGTGGGTTTCTGGGTTTGGAGAGCACCACCTTAGGGGTGTTTTTTGCTTTGTGGAGGTGTGCAGATCCCTGGTGGAGGCATGTGAGTGACAATGCCAGCTGGGGGCTTGGGTGGGCCCTGTGCTCCAAGGTCTGCGGCAGGGCTGCCTGCGTGCCCTGTGGTGGGAGTTTCCTGTTCCCTGCTGAATGACCTTTATTATTTTGATATCTTTTATTGTTACTGATTGAATGGTGGTGTTGTAAATGATGTCCAATTAAAAATTACTTATCAGGGCATAAATAAGGAGTTGAAACAAGGCCTTTATTCTTATGCAAAAGGGTGTGCTGCCAACAGTGGCCATCAGGTAGCAGCGCGCCCCCTCAGCCTTCTCCCGTCTTTTATACCTCATGCAGAACTGTCTCCTCCACCCCTGGGCTGGGCTGCAGAGCTCACTGTCTCCCCGCTGCCTAAATAAGGAGAGGAGGGAGAGTCTGAGGGTCTCTGCTGGAGGATTAGAGCAAGCGCTGCAAGGAGCTGACCTCGAGAATACAAAACTACTGGCCACAGGCGGTCACACAAGCTGCAAAATTTTATTGTGTTCACAGGCATTATAAGGCTTTGGGGAAGGAGAGGGAATGCTGGAGGAGGGGGAGGGGAGCAAACTTCAAAGTGGAATGTTCCTGGCAACAAATGGCAGAAACCAAACTGTGTGTTGACTCACTTGATTACTGATAAATGGTTTACCTGAGGGGAAATGTTCTGCCCAGGGGGGAATTAACACTTGTCTTGAGGGGTTCCATTGTCTCAAAGCTTATCATCTATCAAGCAGAGAAATGGCTCCTGGCAACAGATAACAATTTATAAAAATAATTTTCACACTAAACAGTTGTATTCTTTTGTAGAGAAGACCTAACCATCGCTCACAGTGGGTTACCAAATTACAAGATTTCGGGAGTATAGATTCACACTCAGACTCGGTGCATGTTAAGTCAAGCACCCTCCAGAGCAAAGTCTGTGCCTCCCCAGCACAAGTATACAGGTACTCGCAAACTCTGAATCAGTCTGGTGATCTTTGTGTTGTTGTAAATTTGTTTGCTTTGGTCATAAGTTTCTTTTTTTTTTTCTTTTTTTTTAATTTTTTTTTTATTTAAGAAAGGATTAATTAACAAAACCATAGGGTAGGAGGGGTACAACTCCACACAATTCCCACCGCCCTATCTCCATATCCCACCCCCTCCCCCCGATAGCTTTCCCATTCTCTATCCCTCTGGGAGCATGGACCCAGGGTCATTGTGGGTTGCAGAAGGTAGAAGGTCTGGCTTCTGTAATTGCTTCCCCGCTGAACATGGGCGTTGACTGGTCGGTCCATAGTCCCAGTCTGCCTCTCTCTTTCCCTAGTAGGGTGGGGCTCTGGGGAAGCTGAGCTCCAGGACATATTGGTGGGGTCTTCAATCCAGGGAAGTCTGGCCGGCATCCTGATGACACCTGGAACCTGGTGACTGAAAAGAGAGTCAACATACAAAGCCAAACAGATTGTTGAGCAATCATGGACCCAAAGCTTGGAAAAGTGGAGAGGAAGTATTAGGGAGGTACTCACTGCAAACTCTAGTGTACTTCTGCTTTCTTACTTTGGTGCCATACTCCAAACTCAGTCAATTTCTGCTTTGCGTTTCTACTTCTTTTTTTTTTTTTTTTACATGCATAGCATTCCCCAGATTCCCATTTAACAATACAACCCCCACTATTTCATTCATCATTTTTCATGGACCTGTATTCTCCCCACCCACCCACCCACCCCAGAGTCTTTTACTTTGGTGTAATACTCCAATTCCATTTCAGGTTCGACTTGTGTTTTCTTTTCTAATCTTGTTTTTCAACTTCAGCCTGAGAGTGAGATCATCCCGTATTCATCCTTCTGTTTCTGACTTATTTCACTCAACATGATTTTTTCAAGGTCCATCCAAGATCGGCTGAAAACGGTGAAGTCACCATTTTTTACAGCTGAGTAGTATTCCATTGTGTATATATACCACAACTTGCTCAGCCACTCATCTGTTGTTGGACACCTGGGTTGCTTCCAGGTTTTGACTATTACAAATTGTGCTGCCAAGAACATATGTGTACACAGATCTTTTGGGATGGATGTGTTGGGTGGTCATAAGTTTCACATATAAAAATATTATCTCATCTCTTGATTCTTATTAGCTAAGCACAGTCACCAGGTTCTATCAGTTTTTCTTTCAAAAAAACAATCTTTTTAAACTATAGGGTTGTATTTCATTGTATTTGTGCTGACTATTTTCATTTTAACAGCATTGTGTGTGTGTGTGTGTGTGTGTGTGTGTGTGTGTGTGTGTGTGTGTGTGTGTGTGTGTGTGTGTGAGAGAGAGAAAGTGCAGCAGCACAGCACTGAAACTTTTCAGTGTGGCAGTGTGGTGGGGCTGGGCTCACACTTGGGTTGTACACATGTATAAATACATACACTATTCAAGTGACCATTTCACCGGCCTTCCTTGCTGATTTTTAAGTTACAGTTTGCTCTAGCATATGTTGTTGTGAGGGATTGAGCCTTGGGCCTCACCATTGTATTTATATTTGTATAACCATCATGCTAACTCCCACACGCCACACTTGTTCTTTTTTAAATGTAGTACTGGAGGCAGAGACTGTTCCCTAGTAAAGCACAGAGGAGAGAGTTCAGTCCCTCCAGCTCCTCCCACAGCCTCATAACCAGTGTGTGGGAAGGTTCACAAGCTGTGGAGCAGATAACCCTGGGGACATAAATATGTATTTGGGGAACGGGTGCAGAACTCTGGTGATGGGTGGGTGCAGTGGGAAACTGCCTCCCATCATCCAATCTTGTAAATCACTAATAACAACAACCCTGGGGACATAAATATGTATCTGGGGAGCGGGTACAGAACTCTGGTGATAGATGGGTGCAGTGGGAAACTCTGCCTCCCATATTCCCATCTTGTAAATCACTAATAACCCTGGGGACATAAATATGTATTTGGGGAGTGGGTACAGAGCTCTGGTGATGGGTGGGTGCAGTGGGGGAAACTGCCTCCCATCTTCACATCTTGTAAATCACTAATAATGATAACCCTGGGGACGTAAATATGTATTTGGGGAGCGGGTACAGAACTCTGGTGATAGGTGGGTACAGTGGGAAACTCTGCCCCTCCCATCTTCCCATCTTGTAAATCACTAATAATGATAAAATATACTATGATAAAATATGCTGTGACAGTTAAAATGTACTTGCTTTTAGAGACTGGGTTTCTAGTCAGCATGCATACATCTTACTGCATGTACCCACTGGCAACTTGTGGTTTAATTTTACTAGTGAACTAATACTGGCCTTCAGTTAGGGCTACAGGGGTGCAGTCGCACACTGCACCAGCCACCCTTCCTTCCATCAGAACCATCACAAAAGATCTTTGATAGACTGGCTATTTTTCTTTTAAAGAATTAGGGATCCTTTTTTTTTTTAATTTTATTTATTTATTCCCTTTTGTTGCCCTTGTTTTATTGTTGTAGTTATTATTGTTGTCGTTCTTGTCGGATAGGACAGAGAGAAATGGAGTGAGGAGGGGGAAGACAGAGAGGGGGAGAGAAAAATAGACACCTGCAGACCTGCTTCACTTGTGAAGTGACTCCTCTGCAGGTGGGGAGCCTGGGCTCGAACCTGGATTCTTACGCCGGTCCTTGTGCTTTGCGTGGTGCCACCTGCGCTTAACCCACTGCGCTACAGCCCGACTCCCTACTTTTTTTTTTAACTACTTATTTTATTTGCTAGGATGGAAATTGAGAGTGGGGAAGAGAGAGGGAGAGAGAGACAGACACCTGCAGCAATGGTTTACCACTTGTAAAACTTGCCCCCTGCAGGTGGGGGCTGGGGGCTTGAACCGGGGTTTTTTAATTTGTGTGTTTCCATTTTACTTTAATACATTTTTTAGAACTATTTTATTTGGTAGTACAGAGATAAATTGAGCGAGGGAGGTTGAGACGGGGAGAAAGACAGATATCTGCAACTCTGTTTTACCTCTCCTGAAGTTTCCCCATGCTGTGCAGACTGGTGGCTTAAACCTGGGTTGCTGTGCATGGTAACTTGTGTGCTTAGCCAGGTACATCACCACCACCACCCAGCTTACATATTTTTTAATTTATTTAATGAGAGAGACCAGGGCACTTCTCAGCTCTGGCTTATGGTGGTTCTTGGGATTGAACCTGGGGCCATGTTAGGTTTGTGTGACGCTAAAAGGCCCAGAGGGAGAGGCCTGTGTCAGGTTTTAGCGCCAAAATGTTAGAATTAGGAGGTGCAAAGTAAGTCAAATAGAGTCAGGAGTGCAGACAAAGCTCAATATAGTAGTGGGGGGGGGGGCCCAGGTCAGGATGGAGAACCCAGTCTGGGGGGAGCTAAAAGCCCAAACTGGGACCTACTGTTTAGACCTTATACAGAGTCCTGTTACTTTGTCTGGCACGGGAAGGGTCATGGCTGGTCATAGGATCTATTTATTTTTTGCCTCCAGGGTTATTGCTGGGGCTCGGTGCCTACACCGCAAGTCCCCTGCTCCTTCAGGCTATTTTTGCCCTTTTGTTGCCCTTGTTTTATCGTTGTGGTTATTGTTGTTAGTGCTGTTGGATAGGACAGAGAAATCAGATAGTACAGAGAAATCAAGAAGAGGGGAAGACAGAAGGGGAGAAAAAGACACCTGCAGACCTGCTTCACCGCCAGTGAAGGACCCCCCCACACACACAGGGGGGGAACCGGGGTCTGGAACCAAGATCCTTACCACTTTGCACCATGTGTGCTTAACCCACTGCACTACCGCCTGACCCCCGTCATAGGATTAATTATCCCTTTCTGGTTGGAGTGTCCAGTGCAGGCAGGGGGAAAGTTCCTGTGTGGGTGAGGGGCCTGCTTCTTCTCCACACATCGCCTCCAGTCTGTTTCAGCAAGGTAAGTTCTTCCTATGAGAGTAAGAGGACAGGCCTCAGCATATTTCCTTCACCGTAGAGCGTCAGAGTGAAAGATAACATGGAGCCAAGTCTTCCTTCAGTGCTGTAGGGACAGGCTCCAACTTTTTTATTGTTTATCGGTTTATTTTTGAAAGAGAGGGAGGGAGAACTAGAGTATCTCTTATACATTCATTGCTAGAAATGAAACTCAGAGCCTCATGCTTGAGAGCTCATGCTTTATTCAGTGTCATTCCGTGCGCCACTAGGATCTTTTTCTATAGCCATGTTATGTGCTAAGTATTTTTATTTTATTGATACACAGTGGAGAGAGACAGACCTAGAGCAGAGCACTTCTCAGCTCTGGTCTAGACATCCCATACTAGTTTCCTTATCCCGTAATTTTCTATCCAGTCACGGTTGGTGAGTGAGTATTTAAGGGACTTATCTATTGTGGATAGTGCTGCTATGAACATAGGGGTGCATGTGTACCTTTGGATTAGTATTAAAAACATGTTTCTATGTTCATTTTGGGTTAACTATTGAGCCTTATCCCCTATTTCAAAAGATATCCAGGAAAAACTATTTTCAGAATTTGCTCAGATATTGTGATCTCATGTGTAAATACTTATTAGACATCCTAATCTAAAACCTTTGATATTGTGATCTCATGTGTAAATACTTAATATTAGGCATCCTAATCTAAAACCTTTGATATTGTGATCTCATGTGTAAATACTTAATATTAGACATCCTAATCTAAAACCCCTAAAGCATTGCTCCTCCACTCATGAAACTTACCCTCTGTGGATGGACTTGACCAGGGACTTGAACCCAGGTTCTTATGCCTGGTAATGTGTCTTTTCAACCAGGTGTGCCACCATCCAGCTCCCACAAAGTATTTTTGAGAATTCAGTGTTAACCACAGATGCACTGAGCAAGCAAGAAAGGCCATTTCCCCTTCTATTCTACCACTCCTTTAAAGAGTTCTATATGGTAGAGCGAGAGAAAGCTGAAGAGAACCCAAAGCACCACTCTGGCACATGTGATGGTTCTGCTCATCTGAGGACCTCATACTGGAGGGTCCAACACTACCCACTGCACCACCTCCCTGACCACAACATGTTTTTTCTTGTATTAAATCACTGCTCAGCCTGGGTTTATGGATTGCAACTAGGACCTAAGATCCTCAGACATGAAAAGATTTTTGCATCAGCATTGTGCTGTCTTCCAGCCTTCAAGTTTCTCATGGCATGCCTTCCCATGTGTCCTGGACTTTGTTAATACCCTCTGGGTTACCACTGGTCTCAGTGCCTGCATGATGAACGTAGGGCTCCTGGTGTGTTTTTTTTAAATAGAAACAGAAGTTGAGAGGAAGGAAGGAGGTGGGAGAGGTAGGGATTAAAAGACACCTGCAGCACTCAGCAGCTGTGTAGCTTCTCTCTCACAGGGAGAGATCTGGTCTTGAACCCAGGTCCTTAGATATAGTCACATGTGCTTTCTGCCAGGTGTACCACTGGCCCCTTGGTTCTTGTGTCTGTCTGTGTCCTTCAGGTGTCACTGTAAATGGTGTTTGTTGCCCTCATATGGCCTACAGCTTCCCTTTTATTTTTAATTGTTTTTTTTTATTTAAGAAAGGAGACATTAACAAAACCATAGAATGAGAGGGGTACAATTCCCATATCCCGATCTCCACATCCCACCCCCTCCCCTGATAGCTTTCCCATTCTCTATCTCTCTGGGAGTATGGATCCAGGGTCGTTGTGGGCAGCTTCCCTTTTTGTCTGATTGTGTATGATGTTCAAAATCAAAGGTAAAAAGATATTTGTCTCCTAGTTTTATATTCTTTCTTTACTTTCTTCATTGGGGGGATTAATGGCCTACTGTTTTTTGTTTGTTTGTTTGTTTGTTTTTTACTAGAGCACTGTTCAGCTCTGGCTTATGGTGGGGTGGGGAATTGAACCTGGCAGTTATGAGCCTCACACATGAGTCTCTGCATAGCCATTATGCTATCTACCCCCAACCGGGTCTACTAGTTCTTATATGTTGCTAATAGTGTGTGATTTGGTTCTTTATGTAACTTCTCATTGAGTATTTCTGTAATGTGCAAAAGCTTTGCTTAGGTGGCAAGTGTGCTGACTTTGTAAGATGTCAGCTCTTCTACCTCTCCTTTGGGCAGGTAAATGGTTGTGTCAGCTCTCTCCTCTGGGCTGGTCCTTGTGCTTCAGGACACCTGCAGTTAACCCGCTGTGCTACTGCTGACTCCTTTTATTTCTCTTTCTAAAGACATTCCTCCCCTGCGGCGGTGCTAGCCAGCACTCCCCTATTCAGATATGCTTCTGTATGTGTAAGGTATACAATGTGTTGTTTAGATGCACAATAAAGTGCAAGTATTTGAAAGTAGACCTTGGGCTTAGGAGAAATTCTGCCAAAGACTTTCACGCCTGTGGCTTCAGGAAGCCCGTTTCAATCACTGGCACCATCCTGAGCATGATGCTGAGTGGTGTTGTGGTGTTTGTGTTTTTCTTACTGTAAGTGTGAGGAAAAGACAATATTCAGAGAAATACAGAAGCCCTTTACTTGACTCTCCCTTAAAGGTGCATTCTACTCCATGTCCACAAGGTGGAGACATTTCACAGCAGCGCCCTACTCCTACTGGACAGCCCCTTGGTTGCTCATGTGAGGAGGTGTCTGCAGTCTGTTCACAGATCTGTTCTTGGAAGCTTCCTTGCCAGGAGCTAAAGAGGCATAAGGCAGATAAATGGGCAGAGCACCAGGCTTACATGGCTGAGGTGTCAGTTTCTCTGGCCTGGCAGGCAGGCTGGCCAAAGAGACACAAGGGCCCTGCAGCTCTGCCTTGGCTCCCCACTGCCCTCTGTCCCGTGGGTCAAGTCCCTTTCTGTCTCCTGCACTGTTTGAAGCCCCTTCCAGGAAAATAGGGCTTTGAGAACCTCTGGGGTGCTGGGTGCTGATGAACCTGGTGCAGTTCCCAGACTTGCATGCACAAGGACAAGGCTGGCAGCCCCACTTCCCACCTGCAGGGGGAGGAGAGGTAAAGTGGGTGTGCAGGGACATCTCTTTCTCTCCACCCTCTCTACCTCCTTCTCTGCCCTCAATTACTCAGGGTATTTTAAATCAAAGAGAAAGAGTAAACGGGAAAGGTGGGGGGTAATAGCCACTGGCATCCTTGTATTCATCTTGCTGGCCCAGAACTTCAGCCATCAACTTAGTGGGATCAAAACTAGAAAAGGAGATATGGGTAGATACCATAATGGTGTAGGGACACTCATGCCTGAGGCTCTGAAGTTCCAGGTTTAATGCTTCGAATCACCATAAGCCAGAGCTGATCAGTGCTCCAACTTAAAAAATAAATAAAAGACAGCAATAAAAAAAAGATAAGGAATGGAAAGGGGGAAAAGATAAAGCCAAAAGTAAAAGAAAGGAAGAAAAATTAATCGAAAGAAAGAAACGGGGGGAAAGCAGAAATGCAGGAACTTGCACAGGTGGTTGTGGGGATTGAAGTGGTAGAATGAAGGAGAAGGCTGATCCAGCCTGTTCCCATGATCTGTTGTTGGAAACTTTCCCTTCCCAGGAGCTGGGGTGGCAGGAGACAGCTCACTGGGCAGAGCACCAGGCTTGCGTGTCTGAGGTGCCAGGTTCTCTGACTGACCACAGAGAGATGGGTAATTGGGCCTGCCATCAGGGTGGGTGTCACACAAGCAGGAATCCTTCAAGGGGATGTATTCCATCCTAGCTGTAGATCCAGTAAGTGAGCTGGCCCCTCATGTATACAAAGACCTTGGGAGCTGGTTGACAGCATAATGGTCATTTCAAAACAATGATGTTCCCAGGCTTCAATTCCCAGCTCTCCAGCATAGTTGTGAGCTGAGCACTGCTGTGGTCTCACTCTGATCTGTTTCTTTTAATTATAATCCCCAGCAACATCCTGAGCTTAAGATGAGCAGTGTTGTGGGGTTTCCCTGTGTTTTTCTCACTGGATGTGTGTGAGGAATAACAGTGAACACAATATTCAGAGAAATACTTGAGCTCTTTGCTTGGCGCTAGCCTCCCTTCAGGTGCATTCTACTCCGTGTCCACAAGGTGGCAACATTTCACAGTAGTGCCCCTGCTGGCCACACCTTGTTCCCAACTGGACTACCCCTTGGGTGTCTGCGCGGGGGAGGGGGAGGGTGTCTGCGCGGGGGTGGGCGTCTGAGCGGGGGGAGGGGGAGGGTGTCTGCAAGGGGGGGAGGGGGAGGGTGTCTGCGCCGGGGTGGGGGGGTGTCTGCGTGGGGAGGGTATTTGCAGTCTGTTCACAGGACCCATTCTTGGAAGCTTCCTTGGTAGGAGTTAAAGGAAGGAGACAGTTGCCTCCAGGCTTGTGTGGCTGAGGCTCCAGGTTCTCTAGCCTGATGGTGCAAAAACACTTTCCTGCCAGGTTCGATCCATGCATCACCAAAATCAGAGCTGGTCAGTGCTCTGATCAAAAATTAAAAGAAAAAAGAAGCAAATAGCAAAGAGAAAAAGGTTCTGAGATAAAGAGATAAGAAACAAGGAATGAAAAGAGAAAGTGGGGAGAAAGCACAAATGCAGGATCCCACACAGGTGGTGCTGGGGATTGAACTGGCAGAATGAAGGACAAGGCTGGTGCTCATCACTGGGCCAGCAATCAGAAGTGCATCCAAGTTGTGTAGCTGTGCACAGTGCCTGGGGTCAGGGTGAAGGTCACACAAAACAAGAATCCTTCAAGGGGATTTACTCCATCCCAGCTAAGACCCAGTAAGGCTCTGAGCAGTCCCCTCATGTATACAGAGGTCTCTGGAGTCCCAGGAGATGCGTCAGTACACGGCCTTTTTTGGCGATGTCCAAGTTACTCTGACTTGTCTGAGCAAGAAATGCTCTGAATCTGTTTCTTCTAATTGTTACGTGATAGGAAATACATAACATTTTGAAAATGTTGCATTCTAAATTAATGCCATTTTAAAAATGAGAAATCAAAGTGGGTTGGGGATTGCTCAGTGCTAGGAAAATGGGAAATCCACTCAGCAGAGTTTTGCCCACTGCTGGGGGATGCGAGTCAAGGTCTCCTCTCTGCTAGGGATGTGGAGAGGCAGCGGGAGCAGAGTTTTGCCCACTGCTGGATGCGAGTCAAGGTCTCTCTGCTCAGGGATGTGGAGAGGCAGTGGGAGCAGGGTTTTGCCCACTGCTGGATGCGAGTCAAGGTCTCCTCTCTGCTCAGGGATGTGGAGAGGCAGCGGGAGCAGAGTTTTGCTCACTGCTGGATGCGAGTCAAGGTCTCCTCTCTGCTCAGGGATGTGGAGAGGCAGCGGGAGCAGAGTTTTGCTCACTGCTGGATGCGAGTCAAGGTCTCCTCTCTGCTCAGGGATGTGGAGAAGCAGCGGGAGCAGAGTTTTGCCCACTGTTGGATTCGAGTCAAGGTCTCCTCTCTGCTCAGGGATGTGGAGAGGCAGCGGGAGCAGAGTTTTGCTCACTGCTGGATGCGAGTCAAGGTCTCCTCTCTGCTCATGGATATGGAGAGGCAGCGGGAGCAGAGTTTTGCTCACTGCTGGGGGATGCGAGTCAAGGTCTCCTCTCTGCTCAGGGATGTGGAGAGGTTGCCTTTTTCATGCTGCACAGGAATTTTTACTCTCCCACAGGGGGAAACAGGTTTGTGTATTTAGTGAAGCCTGTAAAGCTGGGATTCACAGAATTATACCTGGGAAGGGCAGGAAATTATTTAATCTCCATAATTAAAGGGAATTAAACTGGGGCTCTCAGGTGTGAGAATCCCTGCCCTGCATTGAGCCTTCTGGCAGGCTGCTCTGTTCTTGGCCCGAGTCAACAGTGTGGAGGCTCACATTGAAAGGAGACCTTGGTATATGGGGAAATATAATGGTTACATCAGAGGCTTTATGCTTGATGTTCTAAGGCTTCAGGGTTCAATCCCCAGCTCTCCAGCATAAGTCTGAGCTGAGCAGTATTATGATCTCACTGAGTTTTTATTTATTTCTTCTTTACCAGAGCCTGGCTCAACTCTGCATCTTGCTGTTGAGGGAACCACACAGCTTCAGGTATGAAAGTCTCTTTGCATCACCATTATATCTACCCCTGCCCATGGCAGTGTCTATCTTTCTCATGGGTTTATAGCTCTCATTCCTAGAGCTAAAATAAAATAGGGTAAAATAGTAAAGAAGAGGTTGTGAGAAGTGACTACACCTCATCATTATCCTTCTCTCTTTATACCTATCTCTCATTACTAAACTTATGAATAAAGTAAAGTAGAATAATTATTAAAGCAGTCCTTGCAGTGGGAGACAGCTCAGTAGCTAGGATCTTTCTTTCCATCTCTGTCTCAATAGCTAAGTATAATAGTATAATAAAATGCAAATATTTAAAAGAAGGTCTCAGGCTTAAGAGCTCTGTTAGGGGTCCTGCCAAAGACGTTCATGCCTGTGGCTTCAAGAACCCAGTTTCAATCCCTGGCAACATCCTAAGCTTGAGATGAGCAGTGTTGTGGGGTTTTCTCAGTTTTTCTCACTGGATGTGTGTGAGGAAAAGACAATGAAGACAATATTCAGTAGTACTTGAGCTCTTTGCTTGGCTCTAGTCTCCCTTCAGGAGCATTCTACTCCGTGTCCACAAGGCGGTGACATTTCATCTCAGGGCCCCTGTTGTGCGCACCTGGCTCCCACTGGGGTAGGTGCCCGGGAAGAGGTACCCCCCACGCTAGCCTGGCATCATGGGAGTCCGGCAGTAGTGCAGTGGGTTAAGCGCACATGGCATGAAGTGCAAGGACCGGCATAAGGATTCTGGTTCGAGCCCCTGGCTCCCCACCTGCAGGTGAGTCGCTTCACAGGTGAAGCAGGTCTGCAGGTGTCTTTCTCTTTGCCCTATCTAACAGTGATATCAATAACAGTAACTATAACAAAAAACAAGGGCAACAAAGGGAAAGTAAAAAATACCAAAATTAACAATGAAAAGTAAAATTAAAATAGAACTCCTTGGACTCAGCTTAATAGCTAGCATGATTCTCTGTCTCTCAATAGAGACATATAATAGCATAAAATGAAAATATTTAAAGTAACTAGACTTTGGCCTTAGATCTATCTTGAGAGTTCGTCCGAAGACTTTCATGCCTGTGACTTCTAGATCACTGTCAATGCCTGGCACCATCCTGAGCTTGAGCAGAGTGAACTGTGGTGTTTGTTTTTTCTCAATGGATCTGTATAGAAAACAATGAAGACAATATTCAGAGAAATACTGGAGCCCTTTGCTTGGCTCGATTTCTCCTTTCAGGTAGATTCTACTTTGTCCAAAGGTGGCAACATTTCACAGCAGTGCCCCTGCTGGACACTCCTTGCTCCCACTGGACTGCCAACTTGGGTGTTCATGTGAGGAGGATGTTTACAGTCTGTTCACAGGATCTGTTCTTGAAGGCTTCCTTGCCAGGAAGTAGAGAGGTGGGAGACTGGGCAGAGCACCCAGTTTGATTGGCTGAGGCACCAAGATGGAGGTCACACAAGCAGGAATCCTTCAAGGGGAATTATTCCTTTTCTGTTTTTGACCCAGTAAGGCTCTGAGCTGGGCCCTCATTGCTTCCAGGGTCTCTGGTGTCTGGAGGTAAGTGAGTGCACAGCACCTAGTCTGGTGATGTCTGAGTTCCTCTGCCCATTGTCTGACCAATAAATGCTCTAAACCTCCGTCTCTCTCCCTCTCTCCTAGTTGGTATGTGATAGGCAATGCATTATGTTTTGAAAATGTTGTATTCGAAGTTGTCTTAAAAAAAAAAAAAAAAGAAATCCATTTGGCGTGGGGATTTCTCAGTGCTAGGAAAATGGAAACCCACCCAGCAGGAGCAGAGTTTTGCCCACTGCAAGGGGGATGAGAGTCAAGGTCTCCTTTTTGTCCAGGTTTCTGGAGATTTTGCATTTTATGCTGCACAGGAATTCACATTTTTCTACAGGGGAAAACAGGTTTGTGTATTTCACCAAGCCAGTAAGAAGGGATCAGAACAGTTAGGCTTGCTAAAGGCAGAGAATCAAACAGCTCTGAGATTTGAGAATCCCTGTCCTGCACTGAGCCCTCTGGCAGGCTGCTCCATTCTTGGCCTAAAACAACAGTCTGTGGGCTCAAGTTCAAAGAACACCTTAGGGGCTGCGGAGGTAGCATAATGGTGATGTCAAAGGCTCTGTGCTTGATGTCCCAAAGGTTTGAAGTTCAATTCCCAGCTCTCCGGTGTAAATCTGCTCTGAGCAGTGGTGCAGACTCAATCTGGAATTTTTTTTTCTTTTTTTACCAAAGCCTGGATTAACTGCACATCATGCATCTGTGGGCATGTCAGATATGAGAGTCTCTTTGTGTCACCATTATGATATCTGGCCCTGCCCATGTCAGTGTGTCTGTATCTTATGTGTCTCTAGCTCTCATTCCTAGGTAACAGTAAAGTAAAATAGGATGAAATAGTAAATAAGAAAGAAGAGTTTGGGCAGAAGCAACTGCCTCTTATCCTTTCTTTTTCTTGTATTTATTGCCTTTTGTTGCCCTTGTTTTATTGTTATTGGTGTCATTGTTGTTGGGACAGAGAATGAGGAGGGGAATATGGGGAGAGGGAGGAGGGGAAGACAGGGAGGGAGAGAAAGACAGACACCTGCAGACCTGCTTCATTGCCTGTGAAGCGACTCCCCTGCAGGTGGGGAGCCGGGGGCTTGAACCGGGATCCTTACGCCAGTCCTTGCGCTTTGCGTCACGTGTGCTTAACTCACTGTCTGACTCCCTATTTTAGGACTTTTATATGACCTTTATTCTGGGGTAAAGAGTGGCTTATGAATAATACATTCTACTTCTATTTTTGAATGTGGTGATATTTTATTTAGTTTAAGTATTCCTTATATTTTAAATATTTTATTTTACTGGAAAAGCTAGCAAGAAATACAAGAAAAGAAACAGGGAAGGCCAGAGCACTGCTCATCTCTGGCTGTTGGTGGTGCTGTGGATTGAAACTGGGACCTCAAAGTCTCAGGCATAGAAATCTCTTTGCTGCCCCTGTTTTACTGTTGTAGCTACTGTTATTGAGGTCATTGTTAAGGCAGAGAAAAGGAGAGAGGGGAAGACAGGGAGAGAAAGACACCTGTAGACCTGCTTTACCGCCTGTGAATTGAATTTCAATTCAAAGTTCAATTTGAATCTTGAACTTCAGAGCCTCAGGCAGGAAAGTCTTGCAGGACCATCATGCTGTCTCCCTGTTACCCTGCCCTATAATTCTTAAATTAATCCTATTACCCTGCCCTATAATTAAAAAAAAAAAACCTTGTTTTCATGGTCCTGGGAGTTGGGTGGTTGCGTAGCAGGTTAAGTGCATGTGACAACAAAGCACAAGGACTGGTGTTAAGGATCCCAGTTCAAGCCTCCGGCGCTCCACCTGCAGGGAAGTCAATTCACAGGCGGTAAAGCAGGTCTACAGGTGTCTTTCTCTCCCTGTCTTCCCCTCTCTCCTTTTCTCTGCCTTAACAATGACCTCAATAACAGTAGCTACAACAGTAAAACGGGCAACAAACGGGAAAAGATTCAAAGTTCAATTTCCAGCACCACCATCAGCCAGAAGTGCTCAGCTGTAGAAGATGGAACTTATCCTCTCCTGTATTTGGATGGAAACTGAAGGAGGGTGAGAAACATGGCTGCTTCCACTAACAGGTGGTTCTGGAGCAGAAAGGCCTAGCAGATCACGTCCAAACTCTCCCTTAAGGCTTATGGTAAGGATGGGAACCAGGTGCTTTCTAAGTGGACCAAGTGAAGACAGGCACCAACTCCAGGGCCAGAGTCACTGACCACATGTACCTGGCAACAGGGCATCAGTGTCAGAAGTTTGAATGAAGCACGTGCCACCCTGATGAGCCTGCCATCAGGTCAAGACAGGAAAGTCCTTCTCAGTCAGGCTACACTGAGCCTCAGTGTGACACCTGACAGTCACAGCACAACTCCATCAGCACTAATGTGCTTGAAACTCTTTCAGAGCCGCCTCCACATGCAGGCCCAGAGCAGAGAATTCTCTCCCCTTCCAGCAGCTTGCGTACTCACATAGGTCTCTGGGCAGGCCGGGGGCACTGAGCCCTTTGGACACAGACATGCAGGACAACAGTGGCTTATCTGTGGGGTAATGGTTCAGCCTCACAGTTCTGGGGCAGCCTGAGACCAGCACCTGCAGCTCCCTTTCAGGGGGATTGGTGGGGACCTGCAGCAAGTTCTGCCCCAGTCTGACTCCAGTCCACTGCGGGGCTAGTACTGGGGCTGGACTGATCTGGTGCTTGAGGGAGTGAGTGCTGAACCCCAGGCAGTAGGCTTGTCTGTGTGCTCCAGACACAACACCCAGATTCTGGGGCAGGACAGTTCTGGGCATCCCCTCCCCAAAGGACTGCAGACCTGAGAAGTGAAGGTCACTAGTGTTAGCGAGCATAAATCAAACCACCATCCACTGTAAGGAAGCAAAGATGTTTATTGACGAATTGCAATCCGGGCCGAGATGGTGACTGGTGTTAGTCTACCAAACTCGACCCCGAACAGGGCTCAAACCATACAATTTATAGGAATTCAGACTACACTCAGGGAGGGGGAGCACATCACCTTATCAACCTACATCCAATAACAGGCTATAGCAAACACAAGATCCAATCATTTCAAACTTAGCAAAAAGCGTGATCCATTCAAAGCAAAGCGCGGGCTAGTTTCAAATATAGTAAGATCACACAACCAATAGAATTCAACCAGGCACATCCTCCTGCCATCGGCTATGACCACCCATCCGGTAGACAGCACACCACAAAGTCTGTTCAAAGGTCCTGATAAGGCTTGTCCCCATGTAGGGTCCTTCGAACAATGGGTGGCCTTCACTGATTAGGTCCTGCTTATTCAAGGGGGAAGGGGCAAGGAATTTTCCACCTCATACTACAAGCAACTCATACTAAAAGCACTTAACAAACAACTGCATAAAAAGGGAATTTCAAGGCTACTGCCTTTTACATTCCCCACTTGTCTTAGCCGAGAATCAAATCTTTGATTCATCTTCATCTTTTTTTTTCTTTTGGGTCAGTGGGATCAGCAACTGTCCTCTTCAAAGGAGTGTGATGAATCTAGTGGCACTTTCTGGCAACCTTTGCAGCAGTTGGTGTACTCAGGATCACAATATAAGGTCTTTCTCACTGGGTGTGCCTTGTGGAGCAGGCAGCAGGTGACAGGGTCCTTCCCAAAGGCTTATAGCACAGCATTCTAATTGTCCTGCAATATAGGCTGGATATCTGTAAGAACTTGGTAACAGTTGTGGGATGGATCAGAGACAAGAGCATCACAGATCATGACAGCAGCAGTCTGCCAAAAACCATTTCAAAGGGAGACAGTTTGTTTACAATGGGAAACAGTGTACTCTCAGAAGGGCCTGAGCCAGGAGCGATACCCATCCCCTGCCAGTTTCAAGGGTTAATTTAGTTAAAGTCTCCTTTAAGGTCTAATTTATCTCTCTACCTGCCCAGGGATATGGGGCTCGTTAGCATAATGAAATTTCCAATTTGTTCCCATTTCTCGGGTCACTAACTGAGACACAAAAACAGTGAATGTCTGCTTACCAGAACCAATGGTGAGAGGGAACTCTCCACCTGGGCACTGTTTTATCTAAAATTTTCTTGCTCACCATCTATGCCCCCTCAGACTTTATTGGTTAAACCTCTACCCAACTTGAAAATGTGTCTATAAATATCAGCAAGTACTTATACCCAAAAGTCTCTGATTTTACTTCTGTAAAATCTATTTAGTCTCTAGTCCTAATCTCTTGCCCATCTTATTTCTCCTTACTGTATCCAGGGTCCTTTGGAAGCAGGGAGCCTAGTAGAATCAATGTCAAGGCTGGCTCTGCTTGTTGTGTAGCTGCACAAGTGGTTTCATCTGCCCTCTAGTTTCTTTTCTGATGTCCGGAACAATGGGTCATGGCTGCTTCTTGCAGGGTCCATGCGGCCTCCAGTAGGTTCTTTTGCTGGATCATCTTCCCGGTGGGAGTCAGGAATCTTCTCTCCCCACATGCTCCATGCACACGCCATGTAGCAAAGGCATACCTCTTGGCAGTCATGCATTTGTAGGGAGCCTCAGGATCCGTCTCCAACATCAGGGTGGCAGGGTTCAGGCTGGTGGCAGCACTGAATTTCACTCATGGCTGGTCTAGGAACAGAACTTGGTAGCAGGTTAGGTGGGCATTGGACTTGCCCCGGTGATGGCTTGTCTGCTTTCCTTACCAGCTGTGCCACAGGTGCTATTGTCTTCAGGCATTTTGTCCATCCAGCAGCTACAGGGTCCAATATTTGACAAATAGGCAACGGGTCTGTGCCATGGCCCAAGTTTTTGGGTCAGCACTCCCCGGCTTATGCCTTTAAGTTCATCCACCAGCAGTCTAAATGGCTTGTTGATAAAACAGCCTTTCTTCCAGTGTCCTTTTTCTTTGCAGTAACATCACTGATCTTTCTCTACCCTTAGCCCCCAATTTTCTGACTTTCCTTTTCCCTCTGGGCACGGCCCCAACTTTCTCTTTCTTTCTTTCTTTCTTCCTTCCTTCCTTTCTTTCTTTCCAAAGTCTAATGTCAAAACATTTACCAACTTCTTAAAAACCCTCTGAGCAATCTCTCAGCTTTTCTTTAAAATCTTTCTGTCTTCTGTAACTTTTTTCTAACACCTGGGGCAGATTTGAGCAACAAAACGCCAAATTTAGTGTCATTCTATTTACCTTAGAGAAATTTGTGGGCCATTTTACTGCCTCTTGGAGACCCCTAAGAGAACCTGGCAGTATGATTAAAGGGGTATCACTGCCGTACTCTTACATTTGTAACCAGTAAGACATACACAAAACCAGATTAAGAGCTTACCAAAACTGACAATCTAATGACCAGAATTTGCCTATACATCTCTATGTAATTTTAGAAGGTCTTTTTAACAAACATATATACCAGTGTAGTATATAAAGTCAATATCTAATGTGTTGACATAATAAAATGATCACCATTTTTTAGCATTATTTTAAACTGCTTGGACAATTTAAGCACAATATCAAAACAGTTTTTGTTAAGATCTTTACTCATCACAAAGCTATCATGAATAAGTGTAGATATAAAACTCTTAATAGATTTTACCCCTTAGAACTCTAATATGGCAACTTAAAAGGCTAAAATAAACCTCATAACTTAAATATTCAAAATAATAATTTTGTTAAATCAGGATTTGCCAAAACAAATCTTCTATCAGACCAAAAATACCATTTGTCAAGAATAAATCTCTGACAGTGTCTTAAAACAAAGCAGATAATTTTTAAAAGCAGAAAGATATAAAGAGGAAAACCAGAGCAAAAGCCTCAGGCTAGAAAATCATTAATATAACCACTGTGTTATTTTTCACTCACCTAAGCCAGTTCTACTTCTTTAGTTGAGAAGGTATTTTAAAACGTTTACATGTCAATAACCTTCCTGCCATTTTTCACACAAGAGATAGAGACACATCTTCAGCGTGTGATACCTAACTTGAGAGGCTCTGTTTGAATTTTAAAGAGCATACATTTAAAAGTTTTTTTTTTAACCTCCTGTAGCAATTTCTATAACCAGGATCTCTAAACCAAATTCAGTTTAACTAAATTTTTCTTTAAACTTTAAACAAACTCTAATTACTTAGAGAGTTAACACATACTAGTGACTTCTCAAAGCATTTTCAATGTCAGACAAATGCCAAATTTGCTGTGGACCAATATCTATAAAATAGATCATTTGCATATCAATTTGGAGAAGATGAATTGTCACATTAAATACTCAAGACTTTAAATCTTTAGCTGTCTTAGCAAATGAATTTTTACCCTTATATTACCACATAAGAACTGTATTGAAAACTCTTTTTTTAAGAACTTTGATAAGAATGCAGCTTTAAAGTTACTTACACTTTTAACCTTAAGATTAACATTTTTAGGCCACAAAAACAAACCTAAAACACACATATAAACATGTAAGACATCTCATAGCCACCTTTTTATCATTTATATATCTGGGCTGATTGCTTAGGGGAAAAGAGCAGCTTTTAACCAGTACAGACACATCTTAGCAACATACCTGGTCAAACACAAATTTAGATCTGCACTCACACAATTTTTCAAGATGAAACATCTCACATTTATATACTAAGATTTTTTTTTTTATCCAATAGTTCCTAGGACAACCTTAACTAGTCCTAAAAAAACAAGGAGGAAGAAACAAATTCTTTCAGCTTCTCTCCACGAGGAGCCCAAGAGGACCAAGGACAGTTTTCAGACAGCTCCAGTCTCTCCGGAGGCGTGGGTAAAGCCACACACATGCTAGCACTATCACCCATCTGCACCCATGGGCCCGTCCCAGGTCACAGCCACACCGAGGCAGGGCGGGGTGTTGCCCCTGCACTAGAGCTGCTGCCTGGCCTGGCTCCAGGCCCCTGCTGTGACCAGCCAGCCTGACTCCTGTGAGGGCGGGGTGGCACCCTCAGGGTCCTGCCTGGACTAGCCTGAGGACATGATTCTGCTACTCAGGCTTAAAAGAGAGACAAAGACAAGGCAAAATTCAGCTGGCAACTTCAGGCCGGAACCAAATCTGGTCCCGTCGCTCTGAGATGATTTCTTAATGTTGACCAAAAAGACACAGGGACACAAAAAAGCACAGAAACACATCTTACATCAAAGGTGAGCCTCTCTGAGGAACAAAAAGTCATGAGTTTATATTTATGCACTCCTACCCCCAAACTATGAGTAACCAGGTCCAGTGGGGCAGATGCCACCTGGCCCATTCCTGCAAAGTGGAAGTAAGTGAACACGAAACACAGACTGACAAACAGACAAGACACACACAGACAGACAAGCGCGCTTAACAAATGTCCAGACAATACCTAACACCCCAGATTTCACGGGTTCTTTTTATACTTTTCTTACAGCCAGCTGGCACACTGTTTTCTCATTCTCACACAGTTTTTCCCTATCAACCCAAAGGGTGTCCACTTGGGACCTTCTTCCCTTTTTAGGTTGCAAGAAGTTTTTATTAATGGAGACTCCAGTTTTTCTAAAATTTTTTAACCTTTAACCTCCTGTGGTACCATAACACAAAATAAGGGAAGGAGACAAACGAAGAGACAACCAGCTAAGACTACAAGGCCGACAAGACAGATAGTTAGTGGGGAAAATGGAACTGACATCCGAAGGACATCAGACACTCAACTGTGCCCGCCTGGCCGGGCCCCTCGCGGGACCTTAAGGAGTCTTAGCTTTAAGGGTAGCCGTATAATCCCCGGCCCTGGTCTCAACTAAGTTGAGAATCCCCGTTTAGCTGAAACGACTCCACGGACACGCAGGTTAGGGCCCACTCAGGCCCCGTAGCCTTAAGGCCGTGAGGCACGCAGAATTCACACACACACACACACACAACGCATGCAGCAGATCACTCACTCAGTCAAGATTGGGCAATTACCATTCCGGCCTCCACTACTAAGGAATGTTGCCAGTTAGGCCTTCAGGAGTCACCGGAGAGTAGCTCCGGCCAGACCCCCTCAATTGCACTAATAGGCTCAGCCTTTTCGCGAATTGCCAAAGTGAGAGTAAAGGAGACAAACACAGAGTGGCCACGAGAGACAGTTCGGAAGCGGACCCTTTTCCAGATCCTTAGGGGACCCTGTTTCAGGTCCCGGGTGGACCCTGTCTCAGGTCCCGGGGCGAACCCTGTTCCAGATCCTTACCCCAGCAGCCTGGGAGTCGTCACTCCCCAGCGCTGCGGTCTGGGATTTTTAACGCGGCGTCCCACAATCCACAGACCCCCAGGCCCCGCGGGGACTTACACAAAAATCAAGCTTGACTCACTGATCCTCCGGAGGTGCAGAGCTGGAAAAGAAATGGTACCATGCAAAATTCAGGCCTGACTTACCGGCGCCGGGCAGGACTTTCAAGGCCTCCGAGGGTCCGGACCCAGGATGGGGTGTCCTCAGGAATACCCGTCTGAGGGATCTCGCTGGGGCCTCCAAATGTTAGCGAGCATAAATCAAACCACCATCCACTGTAAGGAAGCAAAGATGTTTATTGACGAATTGCAATCCGGGCCGAGATGGTGACTGGTGTTAGTCTACCAAACTCGACCCCGAACAGGGCTCAAACCATACAATTTATAGGAATTCAGACTACACTCAGGGAGGGGGAGCACATCACCTTATCAACCTACATCCAATAACAGGCTATAGCAAACACAAGATCCAATCATTTCAAACTTAGCAAAAAGCGTGATCCATTCAAAGCAAAGCGCGGGCTAGTTTCAAATATAGTAAGATCACACAACCAATAGAATTCAACCAGGCACATCCTCCTGCCATCGGCTATGACCACCCATCCGGTAGACAGCACACCACAAAGTCTGTTCAAAGGTCCTGATAAGGCTTGTCCCCATGTAGGGTCCTTCGAACAATGGGTGGCCTTCACTGATTAGGTCCTGCTTATTCAAGGGGGAAGGGGCAAGGAATTTTCCACCTCATACTACAAGCAACTCATACTAAAAGCACTTAACAAACAACTGCATAAAAAGGGAATTTCAAGGCTACTGCCTTTTACAACTAGCACTTTCTCTAGTAGGAGCCTTGTGTCGAGAGCCTCCCCCCAACAAGTCAGTGACAGGGCTCAAGTCTAGCCGCTGGGACAAATATCCCTGCAGAGTCCTCCTGTCAGGAAAGGACAGCGTTCTGCAGGACTGGCCAAGCCCAACTTCTCTGCCCAAGGGGAAGTGGTCCTTAAGTGCCTGGCTAGCTTCACGGGTGGGAGACAGATGACCAGGGACTTATAGCCGGGCTGGGAAGCAGTGCAATGTTTATTGAGAAAAGAATCTGCATTTCTAATTTCCAGGAAGGAAGTGGTAGGGGGAAAACAGGATGTGACTAGAGAGGGGCGGAGTGAAAAGAGTGCAAACCAGTGCCCTGCAGACAGGGCGGTTCTCAGACAAAACAATGATTAAATAGACCAACACTTAAGACCTCACAGGGAGGCCAGAAAGCCTATGGGTCTCTTCCTGGGTCTGGGGAGGAGCAGTGGGAGCCCCCATACCTCAGCATCAATCTGGGGCTCATTTAGGTGTTCAAGTACCTGGCAACTGGCTTGTACCCAGATCTGGCCAAGTTCTCGGTCTTGTTCAGAGTTGCCCTCAGCTCAGTTGTAACTTCCATGTGAGAATTCCATGCCCAGCAGGCAGGTGGCGCCTGGGTTGCTGATTGACAGAATGCCAGGTGGGCACGGGGGCGGCTATTAACCCAGCAGGCAGGTGGTCCCTGGGTAGCCGATTGACAGAATGCCAGGTGGGCACGGGGGCGGCTATTAACCCAGCAGGCAGGTGGCGCCTGGGTTGCCGATTGACAGAATGCCAGGTGGGCACAGGGGTGGCTATTAACCCAGCAGGCAGGTGGCGCCTGGGTTGCCGATTGACAGAATGCCAGGTGGGCACGGGGGCGGCTATTAACCCAGCAGGCAGGTGGCCCCTGGGTTGCCGATTGACAGAATGCCAGGTGGGCACGGGGACGGCTATTAACCCAGCAGGCAGGTGGCGCCTGGATTGCCGATTGACAGAATGCCAGGTGGGCACGGGGGCGGCTATTAACCCAGCAGGCAGGTGGCGCCTGGGTTGCCGATTGACAGAATGCCAGGTGGGCACGGGGGTGGCTATTAACCCAGCAGGCAGGTGGCGCCTGGGTTGCCGAATGACAGAATGCCAGGTGGGCACGGTGGTGGCTATTAACCCAGCAGGCAGGTGGTCCCTGGGTTGCTGATTGACAGAATGCCAGGTGGGCACAGGGGCGGCTATTAACCCAGCAGGCAGGTGGTCCCTGGGTTGCTGATTGACAGAATGCCAGGTGGGCACGGGGACGGCTATTAGCCCAGCAGGCAGGTGGTCCCTGGGTTGGATTGACAGAATGCCAGGTGGGCACGGGGGCGGCTATTAACCCAGCAGGCAGGTGGTCCCTGGGTTGCTGATTGACAGAATGCCAGGTGGGCACGGGGGCGGCTATTAACCCAGCAGGCAGGTGGCGCCTGGGTTGCTGATTGACAGAATGCCAGGTGGGCACGGGGGCGGCTATTAACCCAGCAGGCAGGTGGCGCCTGGGTTGCCGATTGACAGAATGCCAGGTGGGCACGGGGGCGGCTATTAACCCAGCAGGCAGGTGGCGCCTGGGTTGCTGATTGACAGAATGCCAGGTGGGCACGGGGGCAGCTATTAACCCAGCAGGCAGGTGGCGCCTGGGTTGCCGATTGACAGAATGCCAGGTGGGCACGGGGGCGGCTATTAACCCAGCAGGCAGGTGGCGCGTGGGTTGCCGATTGACAGAATGCCAGGTGGGCACGGGGGCGGCTATTAACCCAGCAGGCAGGTGGCGCCTGGGTTGCCGATTGACAGAATGCCAGGTGGGCACGGGGGCGGCTATTAACCCAGCAGGCAGGTGGCACCTGGGTTGCCGATTGACAGAATGCCAGGTGGGCACGGGGGTGGCTATTAACCCAGCAGGCAGGTGGCCCCTGGGTTGCTGATTGACAGAATGCCAGGTGGGCACGGGGGCGGCTATTAACCCAGCAGGCAGGTGGCGCCTGGGTTGCTGATTGACAGAATGCCAGGTGGGCACGGGGGCAGCTATTAACCCAGCAGGCAGGTGGTCCCTGGGTTGCTGATTGACAGAATGCCAGGTGGGCACGGGGACGGCTATTAACCCAGCAGGCAGAGCAGGTGTGAACTGGCACAGCTGAGTCTAGCTGGGGGATCAGCTGAGGGGGCTGGATTTCAACTAGGGGGTCACCCACCACAACGTGGGTGGCGCTGGAAGGGTGTAACAACACGGTGGACAATGCCTAGCACCCAGGGCTCCCTGGGTGTGGAAGCAGCAGAAGGTCCATCTCTGGGGGGATGGGCACCAGGCTACAAGGTTCTAGGGCTGCAGTTAAGGATCCTGGCCTACTTGTGGCGTGTTTTAGATCTTGCAGCCTCCTGAGGGGATTTTGTGTTTATCTTGTAGTCTCTTTCCACAGCCTCTCTCTCCACTGAGGTGCTTCCCCCACTGCATCCTGCAGCAGCTGTTATTACTTCCAATTCCAATACCTTCAACATGGACTCAGCCTAAAGCCATCACACCTGCTCCCCCAACCCTGGGTCCCACCTGCTAACAGATTTCTGCTGTCAGGTAAAGCAAACTGGTGTCTGTTCAGTGATCTTACCAACAAATC
Organism: Erinaceus europaeus; assembly: GCF_950295315.1. Taxonomy (NCBI): domain Eukaryota; kingdom Metazoa; phylum Chordata; class Mammalia; order Eulipotyphla; family Erinaceidae; genus Erinaceus; species Erinaceus europaeus. The sequence goes on along the minus strand of NC_080167.1, from coordinate 73,261,553 downwards.
TATTCCTGCAATTCCAATTAACTCTATCCCCTCTGAAGATTCCTACAGGCGCTTCCGCCAAGCCATCTTCAAAGCAGCTTCCCAAGCCATTCCTCGTGGGAGACGTGCTAACTGTACACCTTGTCTTGATGCTGAATGCGAGCAACTACTAAAGCAGTATGATGAGTCGGGCGACCCAGATGTGGCTGACCATCTCATTGCCTCCCTGGATGCAGCACGCTAAGCCCGCTGGCAACAACTCACGGAAAGTCTGAACTTCACCCACTCAAGTAGGAAGGCCTGGAAGCTTCTTCACAGACTGGGTGCCGGTAGCCAACCCCCTCCCATCTCCCATCCTCCCGTATCTCCAAACTCAGTGGCCAGTGACCTAACTCAAGTTGGTCGTGCTAAGATCGACCCAGTCTGGAAAAGAGAAATTTCCCATGAATGGTCATCCCACTTCCGGTTATCTTGTCCATCTCCAAAACTCTCTCCCTTTACACTGTCTGAACTGGAAGACGCTTTGAAGAGGGTTAAACCGGGAACAGCTGCTGGCTATGATAACATCACCCCAGAACTCATTCTTCACCTGGGTCCCGCGGCAAAGAAGTGGCTCGCTTCATTCCTGTCCCACATCTTGGAATCTGAGTCTATGCCCAAAGTTTGGCGTCGTGCGAAGATTATAGCGGTTTTGAAACCAAAGAAAGACCCAACACTGGCCGCCAGCTACAGACCAATTTCTCTCCTCTCCATGTGTTACAAACTCCTTGAGAGGCTGCTTCTGTCATGTATTTCTCCTCTTACAGAGAAATTCCTATCACCCGCCCAAGCTGGTTTCCACCCAGGAAGATCTACCTGCGAACAAGCCCTGGCCCTCTCAACTTATATTGAAAATGGATTCCAGAAGAATTTAAAGAGTGCTGTCTTTGTTGATCTCACAGCAGCCTATGACACGGTCTGGCACCGTGGTCTCCTAGTCAAGATCTCAAGATGCCTGCCTCCATGGGTGGCCAACACTATATCGTTTCTTCTCCAAAACAGAAGATTCCGGGTGCATCTGGGTGACAAGTCTAGCAGATGGAGACCTGTCTCAAGTGGCCTCCCCCAGGGCTCTGTTCTGGCTCCTACGCTATTTAATATTTACATCAATGACCTCCCAGAAACTTCTTCAAGGAATTTCATCTACGCCGATGACATCTGCTGTGCAACTCAGGCATCCAAGTTCGACATCCTCGAGAAAACACTCATGAAAGACATGTCTCTGATATCTGATTACTGTAAAAAATGGCGACTAATCCCTAGCACTGCAAAAATGGTATCATCTGTTTTCCATCTACACCATGCCTCGGCCTCGCATGAGCTTAATGTGCAGCTTGGCGATACGAGAATCCGGCATGAAGCCCAGCCAGTCTATCTTGGCGTTACTCTTGATCGCACTCTGTCATTTCACAAACATCTCATAAAAACTGCAGCAAAGGTGGGCGCGAGGAATAACATCATTGCAAGACTGGCCAGCTCCTCATGGGGCGCGAGCGCTTCCGCACTACTATCATCATCTCTGGCATTATGCTATTCCACTGCAGAATACTGTGCCCCAGGATGGTTCCGTAGCCCCCATGTCCACTTGGTCGATTCCAAATTATATTCCTCCATGAGGATCATTTCTGGAACCATCCGTTCCACGGCTGCCAGTTCTTAGCAACATTGCCCCGCCAGATATTCGTCGGGACGCGGCATCATCTAAGTTCATTTCCCACGTCTACGATTGACCGGACCTGCCAATATACGCGGATATCTTCGACCACCCTGTTCAACACTTGACGTCTCGTCACCCAATCTGGTCCCCTACGCCTACACTGAACTTCTCTGTTCCAGTCTCTTGGAAACAGAACTGGCAGTCAGCTGAGGTAAAGAACAAACACCTCATCACAGACCCCTGCAAGCGTCAACCCGGCTTTGACCTGGCACGTTATGATTTGGCCCTCCTCAATCGCTATCGAACAGGCCATGGCCAGTGCACAGCTATGTTCCATCGCTGGGGAGCCAGAGACGACCCGAACTGCCCCTGCAGCTACAGACAGACTATGACTCACATAGTCAACGACTGCCACCTCTCCAGATTCAAAGGAGGTCTCGAAACTTTACATCAGGCTCAACCTGATGCTGTTGACTGGCTACGGAAGAAGGGCAAACGCTAGAAGAAGAAGGGACTCACCGTCAGCATTCTGCACAGGACCTATTCTAGGGCCCTCCTGTGTACCAGGCCACCGACACTCCGGGGGTGGACGGGATGGGGGCTGACGGTGGTACAGGGCATCTGCTGCCTTCTTAGAGAGTAGATAAGACAGAAGAGACAGGAGTCAGCAGGGCTCCAGAGTCACTGCTTAAAGCAAGGTGGGCAGGGTAGTTGGCTTTCAGCACAGAAAAGTGGCACTTGAGGGGACCCTAGGGCCAGGCAGAGCACTTGGGACCAGCCTAGGCCTCTCAGGATGTGCTCCTCATATTCAGGACTTTAGCTTCCAGACCAGGAAGCTCCCGCTGAGTTGGAAGCTGCCTCCCAGGTTTGTTTTACAGTTTACAAGACTCAGGTCCTGAGCTGGAGAGAAAGCAGCTGCTGGGGGGCGGGTGTGGCAGGAGCAAGACCCACAACTTCTGGGAGGACACCCCGGCACACACCAGGGACACCTGTAAGACTGAGTTCACCCTGCTGAAAACTGCCTCCGACTGAGAGCAGCCAGCAGAGTCTCCCACAAGACCCACAACTTCTGGGAGGACACCCTGGCACACACCAGGGGCGCCTGTGAGACTGAGTTCACCTCTGCTGAAAACTGCTTCCGACTGAGCGCAGCGAGCAGAGTCTCCCACAAGACCCAGAACTTCTGGGAGGACACCCCGGCACACACCAGGGGCGCCTGTAAGACTGAGTTCACCCTGCTGAAAACTGCATCTGATTGAGAGCAGCCAACAGAGTCTCCCCCAAGACCCAGAACTTCTGGGAGGACACCCCGGCACACACCAGGGGCGCCTGTGAGACTTGAGTTCACCCCTGCTTAATTCTGCCTCCGACTGAGCGCAGCCAGCAGTCTCCCAATTAAACGGAAAGTTAAAAATTCCTAGGTTTCTGAACTCAGACATGATGTCTCAGAAAACGAGACCCGCAGCACTTAGTTTTCCTTCAGTGCCGTGGGGGCTGGCCCCAGGCTTGAATTTGGATCGCTGTGTATGGCAAATCTGCACTCTGCAAGGGAGCTATCACCACTGGCTAGGATTCTAGGGATTTTAAGCGCCTATGGCTGCTTTTAATACTCCCCCAATCGCACACATTCCACTGAAACTAACGGTTTTGTTAAAGCGCCCACTCAGCCCCTTCTGCTGCTCTGAGCACACTTCTGCAGACGAGAGCCAGCACCCACCTTCCCCCAGTGCAGGACACGGGCCTCGGACCCGGGTCTCACTGCAAAGCAAGGCGCCTCCCCCGGTGAGTCTTTCCTTGGCTCCCCCACCCCCCTCTCCTCCAGGGTTTGTCCTGGGGCTCTGCGCTGACACTGAGCCCACTACTCTCCTTCGTGGCTTTTGTGTTTGACAGGACAGACAGATTGAGAAGGGGAGGTAGAGACATCTGCAGACCCTGCTTCACTGATCATTAGTGTCCACTGCAGGCGGGGAGTGGGGGTTCAAACCCAGGTTCCTGAGCATGGCGGTAGGTGAGCTTAATGGAGTGCGCCACCGCCTGGCACCTAGGGTTCTTTTCAAATACCCCGCAGCAATAGGTAAATCTAAGCCCCCTCTTCTTTCAAACTTTGAAACAATGCCTCAAACCCCTACGACCGCCCCCTCCCCAGGTCTCCAGGGCCGGCAGCCAGTTCCCAGTACGGGCGACTCCCAGAACAACTTGGCGGCAGCCCCTAAGCAGCACCCACGGGCGCAAAATCGAACCCAGCTCAGCAGCTTCAGGCAAACCGCCGGTGGTTCTGGTTCTGCCCGGCCTGCCGCCGCCCGCCCAGCCCACCACCAGCCCCTTCAGCTCCCAGCAAGATTCTGAGGCCCCGCCCGCCGGCCCCGCCTTATCAAGGGGCCCTGTGGGACGTCACTTCCGGTGGAGTCCCATCCGCGTGCAGAGGGGCGGGGCTTGCACGCGGTGGGCGTGGCGAGTCAGGGCCACAGCCCCGCCCAGCGCTTGACTCCACGTGCGCGAGGGGGGAGGCAGGGCGTGCAGGTCGGGGCATCGCAGTTTGGGGCCCTGGGGACTGGAGACGGGTCACTGGCCTCCAGGAACCCCACGACTGGCCAGGGGCATGAAGGCACTCTGGGGAGTCACTTTCCTGGTCTGTAAAAGTACTGGGCCTCCAGCATCAGTGTATTCGCCCAGCTGATGCTCTGGTCCCCTCGTCCTCCCCACCTTCTCTCTCATCAATGAGAGTAAAGAAAAACAACTTTAAAAGATGTATTGAGAGACAGGTGCTTCTGCTGCCATGTGCCCCGCCCGGAGACCAGGCTCCGGTGCATCTGCTTCTCCCTGCCCAGCCCTCCCTGCCCCCACCCCAGCCCTGCGCCCGCAGCACTGCCCGCTGCCTGGTGAGAGGGCTCCGGTGTATCAGCTTCTCCCTGTCCTGCCCCCACCCCAGCCCTGCGCCGCAGCACGGCCCGAGCTCCAGCACGCTGCCTGGTGAGAGGGCTCCGGTGCATCTGCTTCTCCCTGCCCCGCCCCGAGCCCTGAGCCCGCAGCACTGCCCGAGCTCCAGCACGCTGCCTGGTGAGAGGGCTCAGGTGCAGGGCTTTCTCCATGATGCCTGGAGCGTGGACATCTGCCTCCTGCAGACAGCCCGTGCCGTTCAGTATTTGCTTCTCCGCGAGTGAAGGCCTGGCTGAGCGCGGGCACCCGGGCAGCTCCATGCATGTGGAGCAGGGCTGTGGAATCTCTCCTCCCCAGTCCCTCTCTCTCATTCACCTCTTACTGGAAAAAAAAGTGTGCTGGGTCCGTGATGCAGCAAAACAGTGTTTTGTGTGCAGGAGACCCTGACTCTGGTTTTCTCTTCCCTTCTCCCTTTCTTTTGCTTGTTTTCACCTGAGCACTGCTTAGCTCTGGCCTGTGGTAGAGCCTAGAATAAAAGCTGAGACCTGAGTCCGGCGGTAGCGCAGCGGGTTAAGCGCACGTGGTGCGAAGCACAAGGACCAGTTCCAGCCCCTGGCTCCCCACCTGCAGGGGAGTCGCTTCACAGGCAGGAAAGCAGGTCTGCGGGTGTTCATCTTTCTCTTCCCGTCTTTCCCTCCTCTCTCCATTTCTCTCCGTCCTATCCAACAACAAAAACAATAACTACTACAACAATAAAAAACAACAAGGGCAACAAAAGAAAAAATAAGTAAATAATTTTTTAAAAAGCTGAGACCAAAGGCGTGGACATCGTTTGAAAGGAGTGTGCTACCTGCTTGCCCCTGGATCCGCATTGTTAAAAGTGTAGTGGGGCGAGGGGAGGCAAATCCAGTTTTATTCTTCAGTCTTTTTTCGTCCGGGGCTCTTTTCTAATATATTTTTTTCTTTCCGCCTCCAGGGTTATCGCTGAGGCTTGGTGCCTGCACTATGAATTCACTGCTGGAGACCATTTTCTCTATATTGTTGTTTGATAGGACATAGAGAAATAGAGGAGGAGGAGAAAAGAAAAACCCCTGCGGACCTGCTTCACCACTTGTGAAGTGACACCCTTGCAGGTGGGGAGCCAGGACCTTGTGTGGGTCCTTGCGCTTTGTCATGTGTGCACCACCCTACCCCCTTTAATACAGTTTCTATGGGTTGCCATATGGTCTGAATTTTTCTGAAAGACAAGTCCCAGCTGGGCCTTCTCAGATGTGCCACACAAATACTAGAAACAGATGAACTTGATAAAACAAAACACAAAAAGGAAAATAGCCAGAGTTTCTCAGACTTGGTGAAAACTCTATTGGTTATCTCTGTGTGTACACAAACCTTGCTGTGGGGTGAGGCACCTTACAGAACTATATTCCTGTAGTGTTATGATTTATAAACCATCATGAAGTCTCTAGTACAAATAATTTTTTTGTCTTTTTTTAAAATTTGTTATTGGATAGATACAGAGAAATTGAGAGAGAAGGGGAGATAGAGAAGAGAGACAGAGAGACACCTGCAGGCCTGCTTCACCGCTTGTGAAGCAACTCCCCTGTAGGTGGGGAGCCCGGGGCTTGAACCAAGATGCTAACTAGTCCTTGTGCTTTGTGCCACATGAGCTTAACCTGCTGCGCCACCGCCTGACTCCTGTACAAATAATTTTTAAAATTTCTTTATTGGGAAATGAATGTTTAACATTCAACACTAAATACAATAGTTTGTACATGCGTAACATTTCCCAGTTTTCCATATAACAATACAACCCCCACTAGCTCTTCTGTCATCCTTCTTGGATCTGTATTCTCCCCACCCACCCACCTACCCCAGAGTCTTTTACTTTGGTGCGATACACCAATTCCAGTTCAGGTTCTACTTGTGTTTTCTTTTCTGATTTTGTTTTTCAACTTCTGCCTGAGAGTGAAATCATCCCATATTCATCCTTCTGTTTCTGACTTATTTCACTCAACATGAATTTTGCAAGGTCCATCCAAGATCAGCTGAAAACGGTGAAGTCGTCATTTTTTATAGCTGAGTAGTATTCCATTGTGTATATAGACCACAACTTGCTCAGCCACTCATCTGTTGTTGGACACCTGGGTTGCTTCCAGGTTTTGGCTATTACACATTGTGCTGCCAAGAACATATGTGTACACAGATCTTTTTGGATGGGTGTGTTGGGTTCCTTAGGATCTATCCCTAGGAGAGGAATTGCAGGGTCATAGGGTAGGTCCATTTCTAGCCTTCTGAGAGTTCTCCAGAGAGGTTAAACCAATTTACATTTCCAATTTACATTTAACTCTCTGTTCTCCACAGAGGTTAAATGAATTTACATTCCCACCAGCAGTGCAGGAGGGTTCCTTTGACCCCACACCCTCTCCAGCATTTGCTGCTGTTGCCTTTTCTGATGGATGACATTCTGAGAGGAGTGAAGTGGTATCTCATTGTTGTCTTTATTTGCATTTCTCTGACAACCAGAGACTTGGAACATTTTTTCATGTGTTTCTCAGCCTTTTGCATCTCTTCTGTAGTGAATATTCTGTCCATGTCCTCCCCCCATTTTTGGATGGGGTTATTTGTTGTCTTGTTGTTGAGTTTGGCAAGCTCTTTATATATGTTGGTTATTAAACTCTTGTCTGATGTATGGCATGTAAAGATCTTCTCTCACTCTGTGAGGGGTCTCTTGGTTTGAGTAGTGGTTTCTTTAGCTGTGCAGAAGCTTTTTAACTTTATGTATGTAGTCCCATAGGTTTATGCTTGTCTTAGTCTTCTTTGTAATTTGGATTTCATTGAATATGTCCTTAAAATTTAAGCAGAAAAGAGTTCTGCCAATATTTTCCTCTTAAGTATCTGATAGTTTGTGGTCTAACATCCAAGTCCTTGATCCACTTGGAATTTACTTTTGTATTTAGTGAAATACAGTGGTTCAGTTTCATTCTTCTGCATGTTTCAACCCATTGTTTCCAACACCATTTGTTGAAGAGACTCTGCTTTCCCCATGTAATAGTCTGGGCCCCTTTGTCAAAGATTAGATGTCCATACGTGTGGGACCTCATTTCTGGGCTCTCAATTCTATTCCACTGGTCAGTGTGTCCATTCATGTTCCAGTACCAAGCAGTTTTGATGACAATGGCCCTGTAATACAATTTGAGATCTAGGAGTGTGATGTCTCCGGTTCTGTTCTTTTTCTCAAGATTGTTTTGGCAATTCCAGGTCTTTTCTGGTTCCAGATAAACATTTGTAGCATTTATTCTATTCTCATAAAAATGTGGTTGGGATCTTGATGGAGATTAACATTAAATTTGTAGATGGCTCTGGGTAGTATATTCATTTTGTTGAAGTTCATTTTTCCAACCCATGAACATGGAATATCTTTCCACTTCTTTGTGTCTTTTTCAATTTCCTTGAGTAGTGATTCATAATTTTCAGTATACAAGATTTTCACTTCACTTTCACCCTAACCCTGACCCTGACCCAATAAAATATCTAGGTTTACTCCTAGATATTTTATTGTTTTTGTTGCTATAGTAAAAGGAATTTATTTCTGGCTTTCAATTTCTTCTAACTTAGTGTTTGCATAGAGGAATGCCACTGACTTTTGAGTGTTAATTTTGTAGCCTGACACCTTACTGTATTGCCTGATTATTTCCAAAAGTTTCTTGCTGGATTCCTTAGGTTTTTCCATGTATACTATCATGTCATCTGCAAATAAGGAGAGTTTGACTTCTTCTCTTCCAATCTGTATCCCTTGAATTCCTTGCTCCTGCCTGATTGCTATGGCAAGAATCCAACACTATGTTGAATAGTAATGGTGATAGTGGGCAGCCCTGTCTAGTACCTGATCTGAGTGGAAATGTTTCCAGTTTTTCACCATTGAGTATGTTGGCTGTAGGTTTGCTATATATAGACTCCATTATCTTCAGGAATTTTCCATCTAGTCCCATTTTTGTAGTGTTTTGATCATAAAGTGATGTTGTATTTTGTCAAATTTTTCTCTGCATCTATTGATATGACCATGTGGTTTTTGGTCTTGCTTTTGTTGATGTGGTGGATTACATTGATTGATTTATGTATATTAAACCAACCTTGCATGCCTGGGATAAACCCCACTTGGTCAGGTGAACAATCTTTTTAATAGACTGCTGTATCCGGCTGGCTAGAATTTTGTTCAATATTTTAGCTTCTACGTTGGCAAACGCTAGAAGAAGAAGCTTCTACGTTCATCAGAGATATTGGCCTGTAGTTTTTTTTTTTTTTTTTTGTAGTTTTCTTTTTTGGTTGTTTCCCTGTCTGATTTTGCTGTCAGAGTGATGTTGGCTTCATAGAGCTGGCAGGGAATATTCCAGTGTCTTCAATCTTCTGGAAGACTTTTAAAAGTAGAGGTATTAGTTCTTCTTTGAAGGTTTTGTAGAATTCATTTGTAAAACCATCTGGTCCAGGACTTTTATTTGGGGGAAGATTTTTTTATGACTGTTTCAATTTCATTAGTTATGATGGGCCTGTTCATGTTATCTATTTCCTCTTTACTTAGTTTTGGAAGTTGGTAGGTATCTAGGAAATCGTCCATTTCTTCCAGATTCTCTAGCTTGGTGGCATATAGTTGTTCATAGAAGCCTCGCATGATATGTTGAATTTCTGTAGTATCTGTTGTGATATCTCCTGTTTCATTTACTATCCGATTTATTTGGGTCTTCTCCCTTTTTTGTTTTGTGAGTCTGGCTAGAGGTTTGTCCATTTTGTTCACTCTTTTGAAGAACCAACATTTACATTCGTTGATCTTTTGTATGGTTTTCTTGTTTTCGATGTTATTGATTTCTGCCCTAACTTTAGTGATTTCTGTCCTTCTGGTTGCTTTAGGGTTCCTCCTCTGTTCTTCTTCTTCTAGGTCTTTAATGTACAAATAAATTTTAATAAAGAGACTACAAGGGCAAAGGGTTAGTCAATTTTATAAGAAATAGTCAGAAATCGAAGAAATGCCCCCAACCCCCTTGCCCCTGCACCCGCATCACTGCCTGAGCCCCACACCTGCCCAGTAAGAGGACTCAGGTGCGGGGCTTTCCCCTCATGCCTGCAACTCCGACTCCTACTTCCCCCACAGCCACAGCTGAGAAGCCCCGCCATCCTCCCGGGAGGCCCAGGAGAGGGGCAGCGGGCTCCTGAAACATGCGGGGGTGGTGGGTGGGAATGGACAGCCCACCACTGAGCCACCTCCCTGGCCGCGCTGTTTCTTTCCAAGGAGCTGGCTTGTCTGTCTGTTTAATACTCTGAAGTCTTGTCTCCTGAAGTGCATTCTCCCCTGTGTCCACACGGCGGCGACACAGCACCACCAACCCTGTGTGAGGTTTCCACCCACAGGCCGCCTCTCCTTCCTGGCCGGTCTCTTCTCTAAGATGTTTGCAGACTGCTGGCTGGGGCTTTTTGTAAGCCTTCCCTCATTTCATGAAAATTCAGGAGAGGGGCAGGAGGGACAGCTGAACCTGCAGAGCCAGGACCTGCCTGCTCGGATCTCTGCTCACGCCCCCCTCCACCTCTCCACACCCGCACACAGATGCTCCAGGACGGCTCTGATGTCTCTGTCTCTCCAGATCTCTGCAGTGAGAAGCAACCTCTTCAGATGAGGGAGATGAGGCGAGATGAGGGAACTGGCCTATAGAGCAGGAAGCAGCGCTGGGGGGGGGGGGTGTCAGACTGGGAGACAAGTTTACAAGTCAAGGGCCCCTCCCTGGCTCCGCTTCAGACACTCAAAGGTGACAGTGGTGCCCCAGGGACAGGGTGCTGGATGATGGTCAGACTGAACCGTTACTGAGAAGGTAGCTTCTGTAACCCGGCTAGCTTCTGCCCTCCTAAAAGGTAGCCCTCCACCCCCTGCTGCAATGGTGTATCTTCTGCTGGGGCTAAACTTTCCCAGACACAGCTCTGCCTGAAAGATAACAGTAACTAAGGCAACCAGACCCTGAGCCATGGGTCCAAGGCCCACTCCTTAATCTTGCAGCGTCTGCTTCTCTAATGACGCTTTTTGCTCTCAAGGCTGTACCCCTGGATAAGCCTGTACTGTCCCTTAGTTTGGGGCCAAAACTGATCAGAAAAACCTGGGCTCCTGGCCCTTGTGTGAATAAAAGGCTTCTTTTTTTCTCCCCCCACCTAGGCTTCAGTCATCTCGATTATGAATAGAGTTCCTGAACACTCCTCATATGGGAGAGGCAGGCAGGGTCATGTAGGTGGAGGTGAGGAGAATCGAGCAGTAACTGCTGTAGAGGGTGGTCGGGCCTGGTATCGGGCTCTGTGGATAAAGTCACACTGTGTGCTGATGCGTGGTCCGCTGGTTCGCTTTGGGATCACCTTTACTTGGCTTCCTCTATACAGGGACTCATCTAAGGCTGGGAGAGTCCTTGCTGACTGAGAACTCTGTAGAAGCATTTTCTTGGGGGTGCCACTGAGCTTGTCACAAAGTCTGATCACACGGTTGACTGCACCACAGCCAGGCAAGTATGACTCGGCCGTGCTGGTGGACCAACTGAGCTGGACCAGGCTGAGCCCCCATCTTCCCCACAGACACGGTCACTGGGCTCATATTCACCTGCTTCTCTACCTCCTGCCATAGCTGCTGAAGCTTCTCAGCTTCCTCCTCCATATCCTTCAGCCGAGCTTTGATCACTGCCAGCTCTAAGTCTTTTGTCGTGCCCACCGGGTCCCTCTGGACCCGTCCTGGCTCCTCCTCCACCTCCTGGCTGCCCTGTGCTCCAGTCCTGGAGCGTGGGTGGGGGTGGTGGCAGCTGCTCCTCAGGCTCCAGTTGCAGGACTCCAGACCATCCCCACAGTCCCCTGCACTCTCAGAGGCCCCTCCCAGCTTCCCCACTGCACAGGGCACTAGATTGCTCTTTCCCACAGTCCCCTGCACACTCAGAGGCCCCTCCCAGCTTCCCCACTGCACAGTGCACTAGATTGCTCTTCCCCACAGTCCCCTGCACACTCAGAGGCCCCTCCCAGCTTCCCCACTGCACAGGGCACTAGATTGCTCTTCCCCACAGTCCCCTGCACACTCGGAGGCCCCTCCCATCTTCCCCACTGCACAGGGCACTAGATTGCTCTTCCCCACAGTCCCCTGCACACTTGGAGGCCCCTCCCAGCTTCCCCACTGCACAGTGCACTAGATTGCTCTTCCCCACAGTCCCCTGCACACTCAGAGGCCCCTCCCAGCTTCCCCACTGCACAGGGCACTAGATTGCTCTTCCCCACAGTCCCCTGCACACTCAGAGGCCCCTCTAAGCTTCCCCACTGCACGGGGCACTAGATTGCTCTTCCCCACAGTCCCCTGCACACTTGGAGGCCCCTCCCCAGCTTCCCCACTGCCTGGCCAGGAATGGTTTATCATAACAAGTGGAAAGGGATTGTCTGCTTTAATTCTTAAAAAAAGCAAATTCAATGTTCACTTTCAGTTATTGCATCTAGTACAATAGTGGAAAACTCAGGGTCATGGATAATTTGATCTCCACTAGACAAGGCACTCAGTTTTTGAATTTTAGTTTACTTCTTCTATAGAAGAGATATAATCATCACTGCCCTTCTATTCTAGAAAAATTTAAAGATACAATGAGATATATGTAAGACCTCTGAACAAACACTTCATAAACTTGTTATTTAAAATTATTTGTTGTATGGTGACAGAGAAATGGAGAGGGAAAGGGGAAATAGAGAAGGAAAAAGATGGGCAGGGGTAGATAGCATCATTGTTCTTTAAAGAGACTCTCATGCCTGAGACTCTGAAGTCCTAAATTCAGTCCCCCTCACCACCATAAGCCAAAGCTGAGCAGGGCTCTGGAAAAACAAAGAAAAGGAAAAAAGAAAGAAAGAAAGAAAGAAGGAAAGAAAGAATAAAGGAAGGAAGGAAAGGAAGAAAGGACAAAGAAAGGAAATCAGGAGCTGGTGAGATATCATAATGTTTATGCAAAAAAAAGAAAAAAGAAAAAACCTTAATGACTAAGGCACCAAAGGTCCCAGGTTCAAACCCCAGTAATAACCCCAGTGGAAAAAAGAAACAGAGCAAGCAAGAGAAAGAGAAGGAAAAGGAAGAAAGACATGGTAGAGTGTGCAGACACTGTGCCCTAGAGATAACTCTGTTGACAAAAAAAAAAAAAATTACTTGTTTGCCATGTAAGTCCAGAAGTATAATTTGTACATAATTGAGAAGATTTGATACATTTAGAAAATCTTTTTTAGGGCTGGTAAGATATTTTAATTAAAATAAAAATGAGATAGCATAATGGTTATGCAAACAACTTTCATGCCTAAGCCTCCAAGGTATCATGTTTAATTCCCAGCTCTACCACAAACCAGAGCTGAGCAGTGTTCTGTTAAAAAAGTAGGTAATAATAATAATTTTACATTAATCATTAACCAACGGAAATTTAAAATATGATCTGAAAAGCAAAAATTGGGCTAAAAAGCCTGGAGAGGAGCTGAGACCCCTTGAGTCCTCCTGGGCCTGCCAGCCCCTCCCCACTGTCCATGCCCTGTCTCTCTACTGCTGGACCCCAGTCAAGCTAAGGGACTCCCCGGTTCACTTAACTTCCTGACACAGTGGTTTGCAAGCTTTTGTCCTAGCCATTGCACCCAAATTCCAATATATATTTTATAGTGTAAAAACTTATACTACTGTATTGTTTTTTTATATTTATTTTATTTTATTTATTCCCTTTTGTTGCCCTTGCTGTTTTTTTTTTTGTTGTTGTTGTAGTTATTATTGTTGTTGTCGTTGTTGAATAGGACAGAGAGAAATGGAGAGAGGAGGGGAAGACAGAGAAGAGGAAAGAAAGACCTGCTTCACCCCCTGTGAAGTGACTCCCCTGCAGGTGGGGAGCCGGGGCTAGAACCAGGATCCTTACACCGGTCCTTGTGCTTTGCGCCACGTGCGCTTAACCCGCTGCGCTACAGCCCGACTCCCACTATTGTATTGTTTTTTATATTGGTGTATCTATCTGCTTTAATTTCCCGAAATAAAAGTTACTAGCAAAAAAAAATCAGGCTAGATTTACCTGCTACTGATGTTTAGGGTCCATATTAGCTACCAAAACTCTCAAGTAAGTATTTTTACAGGTGAGTATGTTCTGAGTTCCTCAGAAAGGAAAGATAATCCAGGAGAGGAAGTTTATCATTTTTTAATTTACCAAATACAGGCCTGTAAAGGAATCAGAAAATAGCAGAAGCCTAAACTTTAATTCTGTTCCATCCCTCCCCCCAAAAATACATATACTTTCTTCTAAGTAAGTAATGACATGCCTTAATAAAGCATTAGCCTGAGTGTCGGGTGGTAGCGAAGCAGGTTAAGTGCACATGGTTCAAAGTGCAAGGACCAGTCAGGATCCAGGTTCGAGCCCCCGGCTCCTCACCTGCAGGGGGGGGTCGCTTCACAGGTGGTGAAGCAGGTCTGCAGGTGTCTGTCTTTCTCTCCCCCTCTCTGTCTTCCCCTCCTCTCTCCATGTCTCTCTGTCCTATCCAACAACGATGACATTAATAACTACAACAATAAAACATAGCAACAAAAGGGAAAATTAATAAATAAATAAGACATTACCCTACTAAGCACGTGTAGCAGTGGTACCTAATGTCTAACATTTGGAAGGACTGTTCACTCTCATCATGTTGGTCAAACAGCAATGAAAAGCAAGACTTTCTCAGCCAGTGGACGAGAGCATTTTCAGTTATTCTGTGCTCCTATTTTGGTACTTTGCTGATAACAGATCCCCATTCCATTATACCTTTTTTTTTTTAGTTTATTTTTTCAATTATATCTTTTATTTATTTACTGGATAGAGACAGCTAGAAATCAAGGGGAGATGTGGGTGATAGAGAGGGAGAGAGACACCTGCAGCCCTGCTTCACCGCTTGCGAAGCTTCCCCTGCAAGTGGGCACCCAAGGTCCTTGCACATTGTAATGTGTGCGCTCAACCAGGTGCACCACCATCCAGTCCCTTATTGTACCATTATAGTAAACTGATATTAAATTTGTGAGCATCTTGAAAGGTTTATTTATTTTTATGAGATCAGAGTACCATTGGCATATGGCAGTGCTGGGTTTTGAACCTAGGGCCTCTGGGACTTCAAACATATGCAACAGGCTGACTGTGAAATGTTTTACTATCATGTAATGCCACAGGAATTATAAACTTTAAAATCACACTTTTAGCTTGTTGGGGTTATGATCTCCATAACTCTGAGCCTTAGGAGCTTACATGGAAAGCGCTTGGCTCCTGCCTGTGAAGTGTGGGTGCTGCTGCAGACTCTGCGGCACTTCAGAGTCTCCTGTATGTGGAAGGTAAAGAGCCTGGAGTTAGAAATCATGACTGGGCCTAAGTTATGCACACAACACAAGACAGCAGAAGATGGTCTCAGAGAAGAAAATGCCAAGGCGGTAACAGAGGGGTAAGATCCTTCCTGTGAAGGGAAGGACAACGAGGGGAACAGGAGACAGCTGACCATGATGCGGCTCTGATACCGCGATGGGCAGGAGAGGAAGGAAAGCGGAGAAAGCCGTAGATAGCCTGTGGTTCTGAAAAAGAAAGTGAGACGGTCACTTCAGCACTGGGCCACACTCTAACTACTGGCAGGAGCAAATCCTTGTATTCAGCAGTTCCAGAAAACTGTTTCCTCACTATGCGTCTGTGCCTTCTACTTTAGTAGGGCAGAAATGCCACATCCCCCCGCACACCCATTGTCCCTCCTCCCTTCGACTGAGATTCCCCTCCACGAGCCATCAGCCTCACCAAAGCACTGCTCCTCTCAACACCACGGGCCTGTGAAGGTTCCAACAGCTACTCCCAAACCTCTTTCCTTTCTTTTGGAAGCTTTTCTACCTGCTGGGATTTGTATATCCATTGATCACTTGCCTTTGCTGACAGTTGTGTGATAAACCTAGGATCCGAACCTGGATTTCTTCTTTTTTTTTTCCTTTTCTTTGTAAGGTTTTCTAGACCCAATTCCCTGTATAATCTCTTCCGGCCTAAATGTGTGGGAGCCATTATTCTCTGAAGCTAAACTCGACTCTAAAAGGTACTCAGCAATAAAGGAAGCTCCATGACTCATTTGGATAGAAGCTCCAAAGAAGCAGTAGTTTCCTCTTTTTAATTTTCGTTGACTTTAATGAGAAAGAAAGATACAGAGGGACACACAGAAAAACAGGAGTCCTGCTCAGCTCTGGCTGCTGGTGGTGCTAGGGATTGAACCTGGAACCTCAGAGCCTCAGGCATGAAAGTCTTCTGCAGAACCACTGTGCTGTCTCCCAGCCCAGGGCTGTTTCTTTTTTGTTTTTCTCCCTTGGAATTCCAAATGCCTACAACAGTGCTCAGCACAACTGCTCAGGAACTATTTGTGGAACTGTGGGTTAAGCCGGTGATTAAAATCTTGCTACATGATTAGCTGTCCATTGCTGCATAGCAGATACCCCAAATTTAGCAGATTCAAATATGACATTTATCATGGCCAGGGAGTTCACTCACAGGCAGAGTGCCAGATTTGCATCTGTCATTTCCTAGGTTCGATCCCTGTACTATATATGTCAAAATGGCACTGCAGCACCACCCCCACAAACTAGATAAAAGTCAATACATTTGCTCAACAACTTGTTTGGCTTTGTATGTTAGCTCTCTTTTCATCCACCAGGTTCCGGATGCCAGCATGATGCCGACCAGACTTCCCTGGACAGGCGACCCCACCAATGTGTCCTGGAGCCCTGCTTCCCCAGAGACCCACCCCACTAGGGAAAGAGAGAGACAGGCTGGGAGTGTGGATCCATCTGTCAACGCCCATGTTCAGCGGGGAAGCAATTCCAGAAGCCAGACCTTCCACCTTCTGCACCCACAATGCCCCTGGGTCCATACTCCCAGAGGGATAGAGAATAGGAAAGCTGTCAGGGGAGGGGAGGGGATAGAGAGTTCTGGTGGTGGGAATTGTGTGGAGTTGTAAGCCTCCTATCCTATGGTTTTGTTAATGTCTCCTTTCTTAAATAAAATAAATAAATAAATAAGTCAATACGTGTTGTTTCACTTTCCATGGGCCAGGGATCTGGGAGCTACTACTCTGGGTTGAGAACTCTCCCAAGATTGTACACAACTGACTGGGGGAGTGATGGTGGGAGAACCAAGCTGTATTCTGAAACTATACACTGAATGTCACTCAGACTCTTGAGTCAGAAACGCACGAGCAACTTAGCTGTTTGTCTCTCACAATTCTTAAACATAGCCCAAATAGGGGCTGTAATGGTCAATATTGTTATGCGTATGTTGCCACAAGTTTTAAGAGCTTTATTTATTAATAAGAGGAAAGAACAAGACATATTCTGGTATATGCAATGCCAGGGATCAAACTTGGGACCCCGTGCTTGAGTTCAACATTTCATCCACTGAACCAGCTCCCAGGTTGCTATTTTGTCATGATTTAAAAATAAATGCATAAACATAAGGAAGAAGTGGCATCCCATTATTTCTAACTTCTTTTTTCTTTTCTTTCTTTGTCCTGTCTTTCCTTCTTTTCTTTGTCTTCTTTCTTTCTTTCTTTGTCCTGTCTTTCCTTTTCTTTCTTTGTCCTTTGTCTTTCCTTCCTTCTTTCTTTGTCCTTTCTGTCTTTCCTTCTTTGTCCTTTCTGTCTTTCCTTCTTTCTTTGTCCTGTCTTTCCTTCTTTCTTTGTCCTTTCTGTCTTTCCTTTCTTTGTCCTTTGTCTTTCCTTCTTTCTTTGTCCTGTCTTTCTTTCTTTGTCCTTTCTGTCTTTCCTTTCTTTGTCCTTTCTGTCTTTCCTTCTTTCTTTGTCCTGTCTTTCCTTCTTTTCTTTCTTTGTCCTTTCTGTCTTTCCTTCTTTCTTTCTTTTTTGCCATCAGGTTTGTTGCTGGGACTCAGTTTGCACGACAAATCCACAACTCCTATTGGCCACTTCTCTCTCTCTCTCATCTTTCTTTAATTTGATAGGACAGAGAAAAAAAATGAGAAGGGATGAGGAAGAAAAAGGAAGAAAATACCTGCAGCACTGCTTCACAGCTTGTGACGTGACCCTCTGCAAGTGGGGCTCAGGGGCTCAACTCTGGGTCCTTCTGCATGTGAATGTGTGCACTAAGCCAGGCACACCACCATCTGGCCCTTCTGCTAACTTCTGTTAGCTGTAACTGACTATACAGCTATTAACTCAAGGCAGAGGCAATTCAGTTCTATTTCTTAAGAGTAACAAGGATATATATATGTGTGTGTGTGTGTAAATGTAAAAAGCAGCATATATTTTAGATATTTTTTAAGTTTGAAAATATGTACTATTTCCTTTCTTAAAATTATGTATTTATTTATTTGTTGGAGACAGCCAGAATTGAGAGGGAAGGGGGAGACAGAGAGAAAGACAGAGAGACACCAGTGCGCCACCAGCCAGGCCCTAAAAGTAGTTTATATTTTTAAGAACCACTATGTCCTTTAAAGTCTTCTATTCCAAAACACACAGAATTGCTATAAAATGAGAAACATAAGCTACTTGCACAAAGTACTTCTCACAAGTGATTTCCATAGATGGCCTTCATGAAGGCTGATTTTGGAGACAAAGATTGAGGCCTGGGAAGTGACTCAGTGAGTAAAACACACCCTTACCATCTGAGAGATACTGTGACCTGGAGTGTGACATGTCCGATGGATGGGACCTCAGTGAGATCTTTCAGTTCCGTGAGGACAACTACAGTGTGAACAGCACCTGGGATAGCAGCCTCTCTTCTTGCATGGTGCCGGTAAAGACAACCCAGACAGCTTCTTCAGCCAGAGCTGCATGCCGCCCAGGTGGCTCGAGAGACTGACTTGAGCCCCCAACACCATCTGCACATCTCCATGGAGAAGGATGGCAGACACAAATCCTTGGTGTGAGAATACCACGGACAGCAGCAAAAGAATACCACAGGTAGTGGAGTGGTGCTTTGATGCCTCCCTTTCTTTCAAAATACAGATTAAAGAGAAACAGGCTGGAAAAATAACTGGGCCAGAGAGGAGCTCAGCTGTAGTACTGCATGTACATACTCCAACGCTGTGTTAAATAAGTAAACAAAAGGCAAGGACAAATATTAATTCCTATGTTATCATTTAGTGCTATTTATACATGTGGGACTTGAACTCTTGGATAACTAACTACAGCAAATAAGATACTGATGATGGGATTAGCATGCATTTAAAATATTTCACTCAGGAGCTGGGAGACAGCTCACCTGGTAGGTGCAGTTTAGCATGTTCAGGGCCCAGGCTTGAGACCCATCTACCACTTTCCTGCCTTTGCCCCCCCCCCCACCTTAAGAAAAGAGCCTTCCAGGAGTGGTGGAATTGTACTGGTGTGAAGTACACATCAAATCAAATCAAATCAAATCAATTTCACCTAAATGCTGGTAAAATAGCTCACTTGGGCAGGTACTTCCTCTAAAACCCCGTTCCCAGAGCCTGGAGAAAACTGTGGTGTCTTCAGCTTTCTCCCTCGATCTGTCTCTGTCTCTCTCTTCCTGTCTAAAAAAGTCCCATTGAAACCACAGTGGTGACAAAAAGCAAAAAACCAAAATACACACACACACACACACACACACACACACACACACACACACACACACTGAGTGAAGAGCTTAAGTTCTCTCAGAAAAACAGATTCTACCTTTAATGATTTCAAAGCAAGTATCAGTACTTAAAGCACTGTATTTGAAGTTGTAGCCATACAACATAGGACATTTGTAATCTGTTCAAATTGCAACTCTAGGAGATCCAACTTTAATGACTAAGAGCATGAGAAGCATATTCTAGAAGCTTCTAAGTGAGTTCCTTGATTCTCACACATGAACTCCTTGGGCCTGCTGACCATAGGCTGGCACTGCTGTGCCCGTGGGCCCTGTGAAAGGTCGCGTGCTGCTGCTGCCAGAGCCGTCTGCCTAACACTGGACAGCACAGCCAAACATCTTGGTTCAGTTTGGTACAAAATCGCACAAGCTCATAATTCTGTATATTAAGGTTGTATGTAGTGAGAATACTCAAACAATATTTTCCTTTTAAAATAATATACTTTAATATATTAATACTTTAATATATTTTAATAACTTATTTGAAGTAATTAATTTTTTCTGTGTATGAGAATTTTTTTCTTTCTCTAATTTACTCATCTACTTCTACCTACATTTCCTTTCTCTTCTGATGATACCAAATGGTTTCCAATTTAAACTAACACTGCACAGGCTTTAAAATATTGTTTATATTTTTAAGAGCTTATTTATTATTTGATTTGATAGGATAGAGAGAAATTGAGAGGGGGAGGGGGAAACTGTGAAGGAGAAATAGACACTTTCACACCCAAAATGTGCAATAACTAATCTCAAAGAATATACTGACAGCAAAATGATAATATTAGGGGATATTAACATACCACTTATGGCAAGAGACAGATCATCTGGCTAAAAATGCAAAGATCTAGTGGTCAAAAATGAAGCAATAAGTAAAGTAGACTTAACAGAAGAAACTTCTTCCCAAATGCGCGCGCACACACACACACAATACTGAAAAACAAAAACAAGACACTTGTAGTTCTGCTTCACCACTCATGATGCTTCCCCCTACAGATGAGGAATAGGAGTTTGAACCCAGGTCCTTACGTGTGGTAACATTGTGTGCTCAAGCGCCTAGCCCTGTATATGTCTCTTCTTCCTTCCTCTTTTTCCTTTCCAGAGTTTTACAGAAGAGCTGTAGCTATTTCTCAATTTTAAACAGTTGCTCCCTGGTGGAAACTAATTGACAATAAACAAACACATGCATACACTCTAGTTTTCCTTTTCTATGCTACTTGGCATGCTTATAGGTCAGCCTCCTTCATGGGACTACAAAATTTTATCAAAAGTTATATATAAAATATAACTGACTTTTACCAAATGAGGATTTCTCTATATCAGGTTGTAAAGACAGAAATTTTCTCCTATCCTTGGCTCTTCTCAAGGTTAAGCAATCAAATGAGCATGAGATGTATTCAAAGGAGAAAAGAACACATTTAACTACATACACATGCAGGTCTCCATGGATGTGAATTCTAAAGCCGACAGGGACAAATAACCCAAAATGGGACAGGAACCCACTCTTCTTGGAGCTTCAGGAAGAGAGAGGGGAACTTACCTGAGGCCCAGGTGAGCTATAATCAGATACCTTCCCTGCCATTGGCAAGCAATCCCACCTCTATTTATGATTTTAAATATAATTGCTGATAAAAAGTACCAGTTCGGGGCTGGGTGGTGGCATACCGGGCTGAGTGCACAATGCTCAAGGATCCAGGTTCAAGCCCCCAGTCCCTACCTGCAGGAGGAAAGCTGTGAAGGAGGAAAGCTTGTGAAAGTGGTGAAGCAGTGTTGCAGGTGTCTCTGTTCATGCTCCCTGTCTACCACTGCATTCCCTCTCCATTTCTGGCTCTCTATCCAATAAATAAATAAATATAATACCAAAAAAATTAAAAAAATTTTGAAGTACCAGCTCTAGATAACATCCCTACTTTTCATAGTTTTGTGCAGTTAGTAACACAACTTTCCTGTGGGCCCATGAGACCTCAGCTGACCACAGCTCAAAATGTGCCACATGTCAAAGTGAGGTGTGCAGAGGACCTGTGTTGGGTGCCGTGGGGGCCCATCCTCCTGGGGGCTTCCTCCTGCTGCACTTTCCCCAGATCACTTCTCGTTATGAAATTCTTTGCTTCTCCCTCTTGTCTTCCTTTTCTCATCTTCTTTACTGGGGCTAAGGGGTTTGACAGTGTTTCCTTTTGGTGGTCACCAATACTTCTACCCTCAAAGTTACCCAATTGCCGTTTCTCTTCTTCCTCTCCCCTCCTCTCCCTATATGAGGACTAGCCTTTGGGTTGGGGAGGTTCTGTTAGAAGTGAACTAAAGTGCCGGGCTAGCTTCTCGGGTGGGAGAGAGAGACAACCAGGGACTCATGGCTGAGTGGTACGCAGTTCAGTCTTTATTCATGTGGAACGCAGGGCAATATCTAAGCTATCACAATCCTGTCCTTCTATATCCTGAGGCGGAAGAGTCAGGTCTGAAGAGGATGTACGTAGGATAGGGGGTGGGGAGAGGGAAAAAGCGTGCAAAACAGTGAGGATTAAACCAGTGCCCTGGAGGCAGGGTGGTGCTTAGTTAATAGTGGTTATGTGTTGTTAAAATTTCTGAGGCTCTTGCCGGGCCGGCTAGCTTCACGGTGGTGAACAGAGACGCGGAGACAACGGCTGGGAAGGGCAGCTGTATTTCTTTATTCAGGAACAACGATTCACAAACTAAGACAAACTAATCACCAAACAGAACTCTGCTGTCTCTTTGCGGCGGCGCAAGCACTCTCTCTTTTACTCTGGAACTCAGGAACCCTCTCCCTTACTCTCGAACTCAGAAACTCTCGCACTCTCGCATTCTCGCACTCTCGAACTCCGGAACTCAGGAACTCTGTCTCTCTGGCACTCTCTCTTACTCTGTAACCCTGAAACTCTCGAACTCAGGAACTCAGGAACTCTGGCACTCTCGAACTCAGGAACTCTCTCCCTTACTCTCGAACTCATGAACTCTCGTACTCGGGAACCCTCTGAAACTCTGGCACACTGGAACTCTCTCTTACTCTGTAACCCTCAAACTCTCGAACTCTGGAACTCAGGAACTCTCGGACTCATGAACTCAGGAACCCTCCCTCAGGGTTCCTTGGGGCGGGGCCAAGCAGGCCCGCGAAATTAATTGGACTGATCCAATTCTCTTGGTTTGGGGAGGGCTAGAACAAACCAATGTAACGCATACGACAATTCCCCCTTTTCTTTTTAACTAAATGACTATAGTATCAAGGGTGTGGGGTGAACAGAAACATATATAACAAAAACCAGCATGTTGCCAAGGGAAGGCCTGAGGGGGCCATATCTGAAAAAAAAAAATTTCTTGCCTCTGGGGGGCTACTTGCCTCGACGGGCAATTGCATGGGGGCGGGGAACGGCCTAGGGTCCCACAGGCAGCTGGCTGCAACTTACTTACTATGAAACAAAACTTGTTATTAGCATATCTACTGCAGGATCCAACGTTTCTAATAGAGAAGGAATTTGAGACTTTTACATATCAACAACGTCTTTTAACCTTTTGTTACACCCATTCAAGATGGAGACACACCCTAGGTGTGGGCCGGAGAGGAAACCTCAGGCATGAGAATAATTAGCATAGCCATTGTGCGATCTACCATTTCTAATAGAGAAGGTAGTGTTTTACATATCAACAAGTCTATTTAACCTTTTGTTTAGACCAACTTAGTTGAAATATATTGATTGTTAACTAATTTTTACCTCAGACTTTAAATGTAAGTTAATTTTTATCTTTATGAGAATTACGTTGAAAACCTTTTTCATTTATCTTTGACTAGTAAGAATTTAGCCTTAAAGCTACTGTTTACCAAACTTTAAACATACACATAAACATAGTCATTAATACACGAGGAGAGAAACCTTTGTTACGAAGACATGTCATTTTAAACACGAATTTAAATCTATATTGTCTTAGTTGTTGGGGGGGGGGTTCACCATCCGGAGGTGGCTTCCCGCGCAGCTCCACTTCTAGGAATTGCAGGTTGCGATCTCTGCACAAATCTCTGCGTACTCCAGCTTGTCTGTCTTCAGACCGGACCGGCGGCTGGAGATCTCGTGTGCCCAGTTTTGGCAGGGAGCCCGGGGGTCCGGGAGGCCCGGGATGGTTCCAGAATTCATAGAAAGAGGGCAGGCAGGCCATCTTTGTAGAAGGCGTGAGCCTAGGTGCCCAGGGGTGGCGGCCATGATAGAACGCCGCGGCCCTGCCCCATGGCCCTGCCATGTCTGCTGCCCTGTTCGCAGTGGCCGAGCAGCGTGGAGGGATCACGCGTCCAGTGCCCTGCACCACGCGGTGGAGAGCCGGCTCCTGTGGGCTGGCCTCAGGCTCCAGCATGTTGGCATCGGGCTCCAGCATGTTGGCCTCAGGCTCCAGCATGTTGACATCGGGCTCCAGCATGTTGGCATCGGGCTCCAGCATGTTGGCATCGGGCTCTAGCGTACTGGCATCGGGCTCTTGCATGGTGGTGTAGGCCTCCTGCGGGCTGCGGGGCTGCGGGGTTGCTGGCGCGGTGCGCGGGGTTGTCTGGGCGCAGCCGGCTGGCTGGCTGTTTGACCAGGTGGAAACAGCAGCTCCGCGCCTTGCCTCCCGCCCGCTGGCTCTTCCCGCTGGCTGTTCTGAGTTCGCCCGAGCGAGTGGAAACCACAGAGTGGTCCAGAGATAAATGTTCCAGAAACAGCAAAACAGTCTCGTGAAGAAAGAGCAGAGGCCTTTGGAGATCTCTTCACAAGCAGAAGAGAAGGCCATCGTGCATAGGTAGCCAAATTGTCTTTACTTATCTGAGAGATGCGCAGGTCAGGTCCACGTGGGTGCCATTTGTTGTTAAAATTTCTGAGGCTCTTGCCGGGCCGGCTAGCTTCACGGTGGTGAACAGAGACGCGGAGACAACGGCTGGGCAGGGCAGCTGTATTTCTTTATTCAGGAACAACGATTCACAAACTAAGACAAACTAATCACCAAACAGAACTCTGCTGTCTCTTTGCGGCGGCGCAAGCACTCTCTCTTTTACTCTGGAACTCAGGAACCCTCTCCCTTACTCTCGAACTCAGAAACTCTCGCACTCTCGCACTCTCGAACTCCGGAACTCAGGAACTCTGTCTCTCTGGCACTCTCTCTTACTCTGTAACCCTGAAACTCTCGAACTCAGGAACTCAGGAACTCTGGCACTCTCGAACTCAGGAACCCTCTCCCTTACTCTCGAACTCATGAACTCTCGTACTCGGGAACCCTCTGAAACTCTGGCACACTGGAACTCTCTCTTACTCTGTAACCCTCAAACTCTCGAACTCTGGAACTCAGGAACTCTCGGACTCATGAACTCAGGAACCCTCCCTCAGGGTTCCTTGGGGCGGGGCCAAGCAGGCCCGCGAAATTAATTGGACTGATCCAATTCTCTTGGTTTGGGGAGGGCTAGAACAAACCAATGTAACGCATACGACAGTTATGTAAATAGAATACAGTGTTAAGCAGGGGGGATTAAACCAATGAAACAGAAGGGGTCTTAGAAGTAGAATTTAGAAGCAGACCAACACTAGAGGACAGGACATTTAGTCTTAAAGGGTTCTACTTGCGACTCTAAACAAAGTGTAGTTTCTTCAGATGAGCATTTGCAGATTTCCTCAGATTTTAAGGAGGCAAACACACAAGACTTTAAATAATTTACCTGCTAAATGACTGCACATGTAAGGCAAAGATAAAGAGAGTAGAAGCAGAACTCCTACTAACAGAAAAGGAAGGCAATATTAAAAATAAGGAAGAGAGAGAGAAAAGAAGAAATGGAAAAGAATGGATGCAGCGGTTCCCACACTTCCTACATTTCTCCCCATTTTTTGCTCAATATGATTGTTTGCTACAGAGGGACACATGTCAATCTTCATTACTTGAGGCTGATTACTTCTAAGACTCAACTGATCCCAAAGATGCAAAAGGAACAAGGTCTTTTTTCTACTATCTTATAGGTCTGGAGGTAAGTCTGGGAGGGCAGCACTACCCTGGGAGGCTGGAGCACTCACCCTGAGTTTAAACAGCATTTGTGAAGAAACCAAACTACAAGCAGAGCTGATTAAGATAAATAGAAACTACAAAGATTGTGATCCAACAATAATGGATGTAGCAAACTGTATGGGCATGTTTACAGTACACATATTTTTGGTTATTTGCGATTCACAATAAATGTGAGGTTTCCTAGTGTGGTTAGTAGGGTTGGAATAATGTAAAAGCAGTTACTCTCTGTTAAAGCACATGGCGAAGCAACTTCCAGATTCTTTGTCCAAATCAACCCGATTCATTTTTATCTTTTACTTTTACAGGTCATCATATCTCTAAATATCTTTCACCTACAGTGCTTCTCCCCCTCCCCCCCATGAATTCAAATGAGAACAAGTGATGAGGGGGCTGACTTTAGGTTGGTATGCTAATAAAACTCAGATTTCTTTGTCTTCCATCAAGGTTTCTGCTTGGGTGCAGTATATGCAGAATGAATCCTAGTGGCCAGTCTTTTTTAAAATTTTTATTGCTACTTGATAGGACAGAGACAAACTGAGAGGTAAGGAGGACACAGAGACACCTGTAGCCCTGCTTTACTGTTCATGAATCTTCCTCCCATCCTGCAGGTGGAGAGCAAGGGCTTGAACCTGGGTCCTAGTGCATGGTAATATGTTCACTCAACTAGGTGCACCAGTGTCCAGCCTTTCGTAAATAACTTTAAATGACCAGAAAATACCTACTCTGATGCACAAGAAATGGGGGTTTTAGTCATATTAGTCTAAAGGTTATTCTGCAGCTGTAGTGGTCTTAAACAATCTCCATTATTTAATGTAAAGTTCCTGCTGCAGACACTGAAGGCCATAGAGGGTTTGCTCCAGACCATGGTTGTTGGCACTGCCTTCACGGTCATATCAGCACATGACTATGAAGCTTACAAGGGAAAGGAACAGTGTGGAGGACTCAAGCTAAATGCTCCTCACAGCTCTAGCTCACCCTGGTGGCAATGAAAAAGTAAAAAAAAAAAATGTGAAAACTGAAACAAGAATTCTCTTACAAACACTTGACTTTGCATGAGCTGACTCTGCAACCTCCTTCCATGTTTTTTTTAATAAAAAGGAAACATTGACCAAACCATAGGATAAGAGGGGTACAACTCCACACAGTCCCCCACCCCCCAAACTCCATGTCTCATCCTCTCCCCTGACAGCTTTCCTATTCTTTATCCCTCTGGGAGTATGGACCCAGGATCACTGTGGGGATGCAGAAGGTGGGAGGTCTGGCTTTTGTAATTGCTTCCCCACTGAACATGGGCGTTGGCAGGTTGATCCATACCCCCAGTCTGCCTCTCTCTTTCCCTAGTGGAGAAGGGCTCTGGGGAGTCGGGGTCCAGGACACATTGGTGGGGTTGCCTGTCCAGGGAAGTCTGGTTGGCATCATGGTAGCATCTGGAACCTGGTGGCTGAAAAGAGAGTCAACAACAACAATAACTACAACAAAAAAAAGGGCAACAAAGGGAAAATAAATAATAAAAAAATAGGGGGTAGATAGCATAATGGTTATGCAAAGAGACTCTCATGCCTGAGGCTTCGAAGTCCCAGGTTCAATCCCCCGCACCACCATAAGCCAGAGCTGAGCAGTGCTCTGGTATTTCTCTGTCTTTCTCTCTCAAAAATGAATAAATAAAATACTTTAAAAAATAAATTAATTAAAAAATGAAAAACAGGGTTACTGCTAGGGCTCAGTAGTGGCACTACGAATCCACTGCTCCCTGTGGACATTTTTTTCCTTTTTATTTTTTATTTGATAGGCCAGACAGAAAGGGGGGGGTGATGATAAGGAGAAAAACACCTGCAGACCAGCTTCACCACTTTGCCACTGCAGGTGGGGAGAAGCTTAAACTTGGTCCTTGCACATGATCACGTATTCTTAACTAAATACACCATCACATGGCCCCCAGATGAGTATTCATTCATATGAAAAGTCATGTATCTTGATACATCAATTTTATATAATTTGACAGTCTGTCCTTATTAAATACTGCTTTTCCCACAAAAGCCAAGACTAAGCTTGGCTTTTGTATATACAAGTGCTTCAGTAACTTTTTTCCCCGTTCAATTTCCTTTCACTAAATTGTTGAAGGAATTGCACCAAAGTAAAAGATTCTGGCAGGGAGGGAGTTCAGAGGACCTAGTGGGGGTTGAATTGTTCTGTGGAAAACTGAGAAATGTTACACATGTACAGACTACTGTATTTTATTGTTGACTGTAAACCATTAATCTCCCCAATAAAGAAGAAAAGGGGGCTAGGGTAGATAGCATAATGGTTATGCAGACTGTCATGCTTCCTGATGCTCCAAAGTCCCAGGTTCATTCCCCTGCACCACCATAGAAAAGGAAGAAGAAGAGGAGGAGGAAGAAGAAAGAAAGAAACATTGAAGAAAAAAATTGATTCCTAATAGGGCCAATGTTCACATATTCTCTGGGTTTTTTCCCACACTCAAAAGACATACAGATTGGCTGTTGATGAACTGAGTGTGTGTGAACGTGCCTTGGAGTGTAATGGTTCACAGCTAGTTTTAGTCATTTCCTGAAGGGCAGAGCCCAGGGCCTTGTGTATGCATGGTACTACTACTGAGTGTCCTCCTTAGGCCGCTTCTTTTTTACTCTACTTCTTAGAAATGGGGTTGTAGAGAGAGACTTGGAGAGGAGACACTCCACTACTCATGGTGCTAGCTCTCAAATGCAGTGTCTCCTGCAAGGTGACATGAGCTGCTGGAATAGATCCCAAGCAACCGAGAACCTGGAATAAGGTGGAGAAATGGATGTATACAAATGACTAAAGCATTAGGAGTATTTTGGGTATTTAACTAGAGATGTGATTTATTTATTTTTGTCACCAGCAATGCATCTAGGAGAAACTCTTTCTATGTATAAATTGACCTGTGGTAAATTTGAAGTCATCTTGTTTATAGCTGCAATCCTTAAGGACTCAACCACAGTGTAAGTGAAGACTTACTGTGTGGTGCAAATTAGACACCAGAGCAGCACTGTAAAGAGTGCAGGTCTGGGGAGAGAAGCCAGTATTAGATAATGCCAAGAGCATGAGATCTACATGATTGCACTTCCAGAAGCCCTATACTCCACCCCAGTACCACAAGCCAGAGTTTAGTGTGCTTTCGTAAATATAAACAACTTTTTAAAAAAGGTAGGGGAACCCTGTGTTCACTGAATATTTATTTTGGCCTGGGCACCGCTCAGCCGTAGCCTCTCTGGTGCTGGGGGATCAAACCTTGCATTATTTTTTAATTATATTTTATTTATTTTCCCTTTTGTTGCCCTAGTTTTATTGTTGTAGTTACTATTGTTGTAGTTACTTATGGTGTCATTGTTGGATAGGACAGAGAGAAATGAAGAGAGGAGGGGAAGACAGAGATGGGGAGAGAAAGACAGACACCTGCAGACATGCTTCACCGCCTGTGAAGCGACTCCCCTGCAGGTGGGGAGCCGGGGACCCGAACCGGGATCTTTAGCCACTGGTCCTTGCACTTTGCGCCACGTGTGCTTAACCCGCTGCGCTACCGCCCGACTCCCAAACCTTGCATTATTTAATGAGTTTCACCTAGCAAGAGTTCTGAGTGGAACTACCTAAGGACAGAGACCAGAGTGGAGAGAAACACCCAGTCATGAAACTGAAATCCTGGGACACTCGAGCATCTGCAACTTAGAAAAAGTGAAGCAAGGAGGTGAAGAGCAGCCACTCGGGCGGGAAGAGAAGCACAAGGCAGAAGGGAACCTAAGTCGGCGAGGGGGTGAGGAGCAGCCACTCGGGCGGGAAGAGAAGCACAAGGCAGAAGGGAACCTGAGGAGGCGAGGAGGTGAGGAGCAGCCACTCGGGCGGGTAGAGAAGCACAAGGCAGAAGGGAACCTGAGGAGGCGAGGGGGTGAGGAGCAGCCACTCGGGCGGGAAGAGAAGCACAAGGCAGAAGGGAACCTGAGGAGGCGAGAAGGTGAGGAGCAGCCACTCGGGCGGGAAGAGAAGCACAAGGCAGAAGGAAACCTAAGTCGGCGAGGAGGTGAGGAGCAGCCACTCGGGCAGGAAGAGAAGCACAAGGCAGAAGGGAACCTGAGGAGGCGAGGAGGTGAGGAGCAGCCACTCGGGCGGGAAGAGAAGCACAAGGCAGAAGGGAACCTAAGTCGGCGAGGAGGTGAGGAGCAGCCACTCGGGCGGGAAGAGAAGCACAAGGCAGAAGGGAAACTGAGGAGGCGAGGAGGTGAGGAGCAGCCACTCGGGTGGGAAGAGAAGCACAAGGCAGAAGGGAACCTGAGGAGGCGAGGAGGTGAGGAGCAGCCACTCGGGCAGGTAGAGAAGCACAAGGCAGAAGGGAACCTGAGGAGGCGAGGAGGTGAGGAGCAGCCACTCGGGCGGGTAGAGAAGCACAAGGCAGAAGGGAACCTAAGTCGGCGAGGAGGTGAGGAGCAGCCACTCGGGCGGGAAGAGAAGCACAAGGCAGAAGGGAACCTGAGGAGGCGAGAAGGTGAGGAGCAGCCACTCGGGCGGGAAGAGAAGCACAAGGCAGAAGGGAACCTGAGGAGGCGAGGAGGTGAGGAGCAGCCACTCGGGTGGGAAGAGAAGCACAAGGCAGAAGGGAACCTAAGTCGGCGAGGGGGTGAGGAGCAGCCACTTGGGCAGGAAGAGAAGCACAAGGCATAAGGGAACCTGAGGAGGCGAGGAGGTGAGGAGCAGCCACTCGGGCGGGAAGAGAAGCACAAGGCAGAAGGGAACCTGAGGAGGCGAGGAGGTGAGGAGCAGCCACTCGGGTGGGAAGAGAAGCACAAGGCAGAAGGGAACCTAAGTCGGCGAGGGGGTGAGGAGCAGCCACTTGGGCAGGAAGAGAAGCACAAGGCATAAGGGAACCTGAGGAGGCGAGGAGGTGAGGAGCAGCCACTCGGGCGGGAAGAGAAGCACAAGGCAGAAGGGAACCTAAGTCCGTGAGACAGACAGCTTCGCGCATCACCTGCTGTGTCAGGTCTCCTTGGCAAGTGAGTAAGTCTGAGAAATAAAACTGGATTTGAAGCACCCAAGGGTGCCAATAGTCTTGGGGAGTGCGTGGATGAAGACTAGTTTGTGTGCTCAACAAAGCGGCAGACATGGAGGCAGGTGCTTGCACGAGAAAGCAGACCAGTGTGGAGGGAGTTAAGGTGAAGAATTTGCTTTTCAAAAAGGCCTCTACGTTGGCAGAAGTGACCCAGCTGAGGGACATATGCAGAGGGCAACCTGCAGGACGACAACGACGGCCCCGCCCGTCACTATCTTTCTTGCCTTGTTCTCCCCACTATGAAATCTCCCATTCTGCAGCCTGGGCGGCTGTGGATGTTAGAACCTGAAATATGGAGAAGGCTCCTCCACGCCACGTTTGCTAGAATGGCACTCTGCTGCAGTCTTCTCTCAATGATAAGTAAGTTTTTGGACAAGGCAATGTACTTTCAAGCATGAGGTCTCAAGTTCAATCCCTGGCACTCTCCCCTTTTTATTAATACAAAAAAAAAAAGAGGGGGGTGGGTGAGTAGCCTGACGCTCCAATGTCCCAAGTTCAACCTCCCTTCCCCCACAAGCTACAGCTGAGTAGAGTGGGGCAGCGGGTACCCCATTGAGCGTGGGAATTATCATGTATAAGGACCTGGGTTCAAACCTCCAGTCCCCACTTACCGGGAGTGGAGGGAGCTTCCCAAGTGGTGAGGGAGTCTATCTCTTCCTACCCTCTCAATTGCTCTTGGGGCTACTAGATAATAAAAATAAATTAATTCCATTTTGTGCAGACACTTGCAGGACTTTCCTCTTGCTAGACAGAATACTTGCAAGTCACTGAACCTTACAGGCAATTAGAGCTTCACATTGATTGACAGAATTTTATACACCTATGTCCATAGCAGCACAATTCATAATAGCTAAAACCTGGAAGCAACCCAGATGCCCTACAACAGATGAGTGGCTGAGCAAGCTGTGGTCTAGATACACCATGGAATACTACGCAGCTATCAAGAACAATGAACCCACCTTCTCTGACCCATCTTGGACGGAGCTAGAAGGAATTATGTTAAGTGAGCTAAGTCAGAAAGACAAAGACGAGTATGGGACGACCCCACTCATCAACAGAAGTTGAGAAAGAACGGAAAGGGAAACTCAAAGCAGGATCTGACTGAATTTAGAGCAGGACACCAAGCTCCTGGGTGGACGGGATGGGACACGGTCTTGTGGTGATGGGAATGGTGTTTATGTACACTCCTATCAACTTGTAGTCATATAAATCACTATGTAAGTAATATGAGGGGAAAACTGACAGACTGTCTCAAACTTCGTGAAGCTGTCTTTTTAATATACTGAGTCTGATATGCTGACTCTCTCATAAGCCTAGACCAGGGAGAAAGGAAGCACCGGGGGCAAAGCTCTATACAAGTAAGGTCAAAGGACATACACTGCGGTGATGGGGTGTATGATACAGAAAATCCTAACAAAGGGGATTTTCAAAGTTAACCCAATCGCCAAATAATGTGCTTTTCTCCTCACTGAGCTCACCGGTCACTCGGCGCGGCTTGTCGGGAAAGCGCGGGTCCCGCAGCGACCGCCGTCACATCGCCGCCCCGCAGCCCCGGGACCCCGCAGCCCCGGGACCCCCGCAGCCCCCGTTCCCCGCAGCCCCCGCCCCCGCCCCCAAGCGCCGCGGCGACCGCGTGACGGTGCGGCCCGGCCCCCACACCGAGACGGGACGGGGAGGCGCTCACTCTCCGTCCGCCCCAGGACCCGGGCTCCCAGCAAGGGCGCCACCACCGCCGGCCCGTCTAGTCCGCGGGGCTGAGGGTAGGGCGGGCGGCTGCGCAGGCGCGGGGCTGAGGGTAGAGCGCGCGGTTGCGCAGGCGCGGGGCTGAGGGTAGGGCGCGCGGCTGCGCAGGCGCGGGGCTGAGGGTAGGGCGGGCGGCTGCGCAGACGCGGGGCTGAGGGTAAGGCGCGCGGCTGCGCAGGCGCGGGGCTGAGGGTAGAGCGCGCGGCTGCGCAGGCGTGGGGCTGAGGGTAGGGCGCGCGGCTGCGCAGGCGCGGGGCTGAGGGTAGGGTGGGCGGCCGCAAAGGCTTGGGATCGCGGGCACGGTGTGCGCCTGCGCAGTCCTGGGGTTGACTGCACGGCGCGCGCCTGCGCAGGCTGGGGGTGGAGGGTACGACTCCCCACCGCGCAAGTGCGGGGTTGAAGCAACGCCGCGCAGGCGCGGGACGGCGGCGACGACGCGCGGTTGCGCAGGCGCGGCGGAAACTGCCGAGGGCTGCCGAAGGCCCGGCGCGGATTGCCCGGATGTAGTTGGTGGAGCGGCGACGGCCGGAGGCGCAGGAGCGGGCGGCGCGGCGGCGGCGGCGGGCAGGCGGCGGAGCCACGGGAGTCGAGCCGAGCGCGGCCGGGCGTCTAGTGCGGCTGCCTCGAAGTGGTGGGGCCGCGGCCGGGAGCGTGGACGCGGAGGGCGATGGCCCGCGAGCGCCGGCGCCAGTGACGGAGCCGCCGAGAGCCGCCCGGGGCGCGCCGGGCCCCGCGCCCGCCCGCCCGCCGCCCGCCGCCCGCCGCCGCCGCCGCGACCCCCGCTCTCCGCCGGGCATTGATGGTAATGTATGCGCGGAAACAGCAGAGGCTCGGTGATGGGTGAGTCGTCTCCTGCGCTGGGCCCGGGGGCGGGGGCCTCGCCGCGGCGCCATTTTTGTTGTCGGTCGGGCAGCGGGCGGCGGGGGTCGCGGCGGGGCCGGACGGGGCGGGGGAGGCGGGCGGCCGAGCGGGCGCTCGGGGTGCGGGGCCGCGGGCGGGGTGCGGGGCCGCGGAGGGCTATGCGGGGCCGGGCGGGGCGGGGGTGCGGGGCCGGGCCGGGCGGCGGGGTCGGCGGCGGGCTCACGGCGCCGTCCCTGTGTTTCAGCTGTCACGACCGGCGGGGGGACTCGCAGCCTTACCAGGTAGGCGGCGGCGGCGGCGGCGGGCTGCGGCTACTCGAGCGCAGGCTTCGGCCCGGTGCAGGCCGCAGCGGGCGGCGGGCGGGCTCCGGGTTTCCGGGCGGCGCGTCCCCATGTCCCGCGTCTCGGTGTCCCGCGCCCCGCATCCCGGGCCCCGAACCCACGTCCCCGCCACAGCCCGCGCTGTGTTGCAGGCGCTCAAGTACTCCTCGAAGGGCCACCCCGCTGGCGCCGACCACAGACATGAGAAGATGCGCGACTCCGCAGACCCGTCGCCCCCAAACAAGATGCTGCGGCGCTCCGACAGCCCCGAGGGCAAGTACGGCGACTCAGGCCCCGCCAAGGCCAGGAACCTGCATGTGCACCGGGTCCGAGACCGGGAAGGGGGTGAGTACCGGCCCAAGTGCTTCCGCTGGGTTTCTCGGTGCTTAGCCGGGAGCAGAGGGAACAGAGACCCTCAGCACAGGGTAGTTTAGCCCGGGAGGAGAGACCCTCAGCTCTGCCTCAGCACAGGGTGTGTTAGCCAGGGAGGAGAGACCCTCAGCACTGCATCAGGACAGGGTGTGTTAGCCGGGGAGGAGAGACCCTCAGCACTGCCTCAGCACAGGGTAGTTGAGCCGGGGAGGAGAGACTCTCAGCACAGGGTGGTTTAGCCGGGGAGGAGAGACCCTCAGCACTGCCTCAGCACAGGGTATTTAAGCCGGGGAGGAGAGACCCTCAGCATTGCCTCAGCACAGGGTGGTTTAGCCGGGGAGGAGAGACCCTCAGCATTGCCTCAGCACAGGGTAGTTAAGCCGGGGAGGAGAGACCCTCAGCATTGCCTCAGCACAGGGTGGTTTAGCCGGGGAGGAGAGACCCTCAGCATTGCCTCAGCACAGGGTAGTTAAGCCGGGGAGGAGAGACCCTCAGCATTGCCTCAGCACAGGGTGGTTTAGCCGGGGAGGAGAGACCCTCAGCACTTACTCAGCACAGGGTAGTTTAGCCCGGGAGGAGAGATCCTCAGCACTGCCTCAGGAAAGGGTGTGTTAGCCTGGGAAGAGAGACCCTCAACATTGCCTCAGCACAGGGTGTGTTAGCCGGGGAAGAGAGACCCTCAGCACTGCCTCAGCACAGGGTAGTTTAGCTGTGGAGGAGAGACCCTCAGCACTGCCTCAGCACAGGGTGGTTTGGCCGCGGAGGAGAGACCCTCAGCACTGCCTCAGCACAGGGTAGTTTAGCCCGGGAGGAGAGACCCTCAGCACTGCCCCAGCACAGGAAGTGTTAGCCAGGGAGGAGAGACCCTCAGCATTGCCTCAGCACAGGGTATTTAAGCCGGGGAGGAGAGACCCTCAGCATTGCCTCAGCACAGGGTGGTTTAGCCGGGGAGGAGAGACCCTCAGCATTGCCTCAGCACAGGGTAGTTAAGCCGGGGAGGAGAGACCCTCAGCATTGCCTCAGCACAGGGTGGTTTAGCCGGGGAGGAGAGACCCTCAGCACTTCCTCAGCACAGGGTAGTTTAGCCCAGGAGGAGAGATCCTCAGCACTGCCTCAGGACAGGGTGTGTTAGCCTGGGAAGAGAGACCCTCAGCACTGCCTCAGAACAGGGTGTGTTAGCCGGGAAGAAAGACCCTCAGCACTGCCTCAGCACAGGGTAGTTTAGCTGGGGAGGAGAGACTCTCAGCACTGCCTCAGCACAGGGTGGTTTGGCTGGGGAGGAGAGACCCTCAGCACTGCCTCAGCACCGGGTAGTTTAGCCCGGGAAGAGAGACCCTCAGCACTACCCCAGCACAGGGAGTGTTAGCCGGGGAGGAGAGACCCTCAGCACTGCCTCAGCACAGGGTGTGTTCGCCGGGGAGGAGAGACCCTCAGCACTGCCTCAGCACAGGGTTTGTTAGCCCGGGAGGAGAGACCCTCAGCACTGCCTCAGCACAGGGTAGTTTAGCCGGGCAGGAGAGACCCTCAGCACTGCCTCAGCACAGAGTGGGTTAGCCGGGGAGGAGAGACCCTCAGCACTGCCTCAGCACAGAGTGTGTTAGTCGGGGAGGAGAGACTCTCAGCAGTGCCTTAGCACAGGGTGTGTTAGCCGGGGAGGAGAGACCCTCAGCACTGCCTCAGCACAGGATGTGTTAGCCGGGCGGAGAGACCCTCAGCACTTCCTCAGCACAGGGTAGTTTAGCCAGGGGAGGAGATACCCTCAGCACTGGCTCAGCACAGGGTAGTTTAGCCGGGAGGAGAGACCCTCAGCACTGCCTCAGCACAGGGTGGTTTAGCCGGGGAGGAGAGACCCTCAGCATTGCCTCAGCACAGGGTGGTTTAGCCGGGGAGAAGAGACCCTCAGCACTGCCTCAGCACAGGGTAGTTTAGCCTGGGAGGAGAGACCCTCAGCACTGCCCCAGCACAGGGAGTGTTAGCCGGGGAGGAGAGACCCTCAGCACTGCCTCAGCACAGTGTGTGTTAGCCCGGGAGGAGAGACCCTCAGCACTGCCTCAGCACAGGGTTTGTTAGCCCGGGAGGAGAGACCCTCAGCACTGCCTCAGCACAGGGTAGTTTAGCCGGGGAGGAGAGACCCTCAGCACTGCCTCAGCACAGAGTGGGTTAGCCGGGGAGGAGAGACCCTCAGCCCTGCCTCAGCACAGGGTAGTTTAGCTGGGGAGGAGAGATCCTCAGCACTGCCTCAGCACAGAGTGTGTTAACGGGTAGGAGAGACCCTCAGCACTGCCTCAGCACAGAGTGTGTTAGTCGGGGAGGAGAGACTCAGCAGTGCCTCAGTACAGGGTGTGTTAGCCGGGGAGGAGAGACCCTCAGCACTGCCTCAGCACAGGGTGTGTTAGCCGGGTGGAGAGACCCTCAGCACTTCCTCAGCACAGGGTAGTCTAGCCAGGGGAGGAGATACCCTCAGCACTGCCTCAGCACAGGGTAGTTTAGCCGGGAGGAAAGACCCTCAGCACTGCCTCAGCACAGGGTGTGTTAGCCGGGGAGGAGAGACCCTCAGCACTGCCTCAGCACAGGGTTTGTTAGCCCGGGAGGAGAGACCCTCAGCACTGCCTCAGCACAGGGTAGTTTAGCCGGGCAGGAGAGACCCTCAGCACTGCCTCAGCACAGAGTGGGTTAGCCGGGGAGGAGAGACCCTCAGCATTGCCTCAGCACAGGGTGGTTTAGCCCGGGAGGAGAGACCCTCAGCACTGCCCCAGCACAGGGTGTGTTAGCCCGGGAGGAGAGACCCTCAGCACTTCCCCAGCACAGGGAGTGTTAGCCGGGGAGGAGAGACCCTCAGCATTGCCTCAGCACAGGGTAGTTAAGCCGGGGAGGAGAGACCCTCAGCACAGGGTAGTTAAGCCGGGAGGAGAGACCCTCAGCATTGCCTCAGCACAATGTGGTTTAGCCGGGGAGGAGAGACCCTCAGCACTGCCTCAGCACAGGGTGTGTTAGCTGGGGAGGAGAGACCCTCAGCACTGCCTCAGCACAGGGTGGGTTAGCCGGGGAAGAGAGACCCTCAGCACTGCCTCAGCACAGGGTGTGTTAGCCAGGGAGGAGAGACCCTCAGCACTGCCTCAGCAACAGCGTAGTTGAGCCGGGGAGGAGAGACCCTCAGCACTGTGTCAGCACAGGGTGGTTTAGCCGGGGAGGAGAGACCCTCAGCACTGCCTCAGCACCGGGTAGTTTAGCCCGGGAGGAGAGACCCTCAGCAGTGCCCCAGCACAGGGAGTGTTAGCCGGGGAGGAGAGACCCTCAGCATTGCCTCAGCACAGGGTAGTTAAGCCTTGGAGGAGAGACCCTCAGCATTGCCTCAGCACAGGGTATTTAAGCCGGGGAGGAGAGACCCTCAGCATTGCCTCAGCACAGGGTGGTTTAGCCGGGGAGGAGAGACCCTCCGCACTGCCTCAGCACAGGGTAGTTAAGCCGGGGAGGAGAGACCTTCAGCATTGCCTCAGCACAGGGTGGTTTAGCCGGGGAGGAGAGACCCTCAGCACTGCCTCAGCACAGGGTAGTTGAGCCGGGGAGGAGAGACACCCAGCACTGCCTTTGCACAGGCTGTGTTCACCGGGGAGGAGAGACCCTCAGCACTGCCTCAGCACAGGGTAGTTTAGCCAGGCAGGAGACACTCTCAGCACTGCGTCAGCACAGGGTGGGTTAGCCGGGGAGGAGAGACCCTCAGCACTCCCTCAGCACGGGGTGGGTTAACCGGGGAGGAGAGACTCTCAGCACTGCCTCACCACAGGGTGGTTTTGCCGGGCAGGAGAGACCCTCAGCACTGCCTCAGCACAGGGTGATTTAGCCGGGGAGGATAGACCCTCAGCACTGCCTCAGCACAGGGTGGTTTAGCCGGGGAGGAGAGACCCTCAGCATTGCCTCAGCACAGGGTATTTAAGCCGGGGAGGAGAGACCCTCAGCATTGCCTCAGCACAATGTGGTTTAGCCAGGGAGGAGAGACCCTCAGCACTGCCTCAGCACAGGGTAGTTGAGCCGGGGAGGAGAGACTCTCAGCACTGCCTCAGCACAGGGTAGGTTAGCCGGGGGAGGAGAGACCCTGAGCATTGCCTCAGCACAGGGTGTGTTAGCCGTGGAAGAGAGACCCTCAGCACTGCCTCCGCACAGGGTGGGTTAGCGGAGGAGAGAGACTCTCAGCACTGCCTCAGCACAGGGTGGTATAGTGGGGGAGGAGAGACCCTCAGCACTGCCTCAGCACAGGGAGTGTTAGCCGGGGTGGAGAGACCCTCAGCATTGCCTCAGCACAGGGTAGTTAAGCCGTGGAGGAGAGACCCTCAGCATTGCCTCAGCACAGGGTATTTAAGCCGGGGAGGAGAGACCCTCAGCATTGCCTCAGCACAGGGTGGTTTAGCCGGGGAGGAGAGACCCTCCGCACTGCCTCAGCACACGGTATGTTAGCCAGGGGATGAGAGACCCTCAGCGGTGCCTCAGCACAGGGTAGTTAAGCCGGGGAGGAGAGACCCTCAGCATTGCCTCAGCACAGGGTGGTTTAGCCGGGGAGGTGAGACCCTCAGCACTGCCTCAGCACAGGGTGGGTTAGCCGAGGAGGAGAGACACTCAGCACTGCCTCTGCACAGGCTGTGTTCACCGGGGAGGAGAGACCCTCAGCACTGCGTCAGCACAGGGTGGGTTAGCCGGGGAGGAGAGACCCTCAGCACTCCCTCAAAACGGGGTGGGTTAACCTGGGAGGAGAGACTCTCAGCACTGCCTCACCACAGGGTGGTTTTGCCGGGGAGGAGAGACCCTCAGCACTGCCCCAGCACAGGGTGGGTTAGCCGTGGAAGAGAGACCCTCAGCACTGCCTCAGCACAGGGTAGTTTAGCCCGGGAGGAGAGACCCTCAGCACTGCCTCAGCACAGAGTGTGTTAGCCGTGGAGGAGAGACCCTCAGCACTGCCTCAGCACAGGGTAGTTTAGCCGGGGAGGAGAGACCCTCAGCATTGCCTCAGCACAGGGTAGGTTATCCGGGGAGGAGAGACCCTCAGCACTGCCTCAGCACAGGGTGTGTTAGCCGGGGAGGAGAGACCCTCAGCACTGCCTCAGCACAGGGTGGTTTAGCCGGGGAGGAGAGACCCTCAGCACTGCCTCAGCACCGGGTAGTTTAGCCCGGGAGGAGAGACCCTCAGCACTGCCCCAGCACAGGGAGTGTTAGCCGGGGAGGAGAGACCCTCAGCATTGCCTCAGCACAGGGTAGTTAAGCCGGGGAGGAGAGACCCTCAGCATTGCCTAGCACAGGGTATTTAAGCCGGGGAGGAGAGACCCTCAGCATTGCCTCAGCACAGAGTGGTTTATCCGGGGAGGAGAGACCCTCAGCACTGGCTCAGCACATGGTATTTAAGCCGGGGAGGAGAGACCCTCAGCATTGCCCCAGCACAGGGTGGTTTAGCCGGGGAGGAGAGACCCTCCGCATTGCCTCAGCACAGGGTATGTTAGCCGGGGGAGGAGAGACCCTCAGCGGTGCCTCAGCACAGGGTGGTTTAGCCGGGGAGGAGAGACCCTCAGCACTGCCTCAGCACCGGGTAGTTTAGCCCGGGAGGAGAGACCCTCAGCACTGCCTCAGCACAGGGTGGTTTAGCCGGGGAGGAGAGACCCTCAGCACTGCCTCAGCACAGGGAGTGTTAGCCGGGGAGGAGACACTCTCAGCACTGCCTCAGTACAGGGTGGTTTAGCCGGGGAGGAGAGACCCTCAGCACTGGCTCAGCACAGGGTGGTTTAGCCGGGGAGGAGAGACCCTCAGCACTGGCTCAGCAGAGACCCTCCGCACTGCCTCAGCACAGGGTGGTTTAGCCGGGGAGGAGAGACCCTCAGCACTGCCTCAGCACAGGGTAGTTGAGCCGGGGAGGATAGACCCTCAGCACTGCCTCAGCACAGGGTGGGTTAGCCGGGGAGGAGAGACACCCAGCACTGCCTTTGCACAGGCTGTGTTCACCGGGGAGGAGAGACCCTCAGCACTGCCTCAGCACAGGGTAGTTTAGCCAGGCAG
Source organism: Erinaceus europaeus (assembly GCF_950295315.1). Lineage (NCBI taxonomy): Eukaryota > Metazoa > Chordata > Mammalia > Eulipotyphla > Erinaceidae > Erinaceus > Erinaceus europaeus. The sequence goes on along the minus strand of NC_080167.1, from coordinate 73,221,924 downwards.
GAGACACTCTCAGCACTGCGTCAGCACAGGGTGGGTTAGCCGGGGAGGAGAGACCCTCAGCACTGCGTCAGCACAGGGTGGGTTAACCGGGGAGGAGAGACTCTCAGCACTGCCTCACCACAGGGTGGTTTTGCCGGGCAGGAGAGACCCTCAGCACTGCCTCAGCACAGGGTGATTTAGCCGGGGAGGATAGACCCTCAGCACTGCCTCAGCACAGGGTGGTTTAGCCGGGGAGGAGAGACCCTCAGCACTGCCCCAGCACAGGGTGGGTTAGCCGTGGAAGAGAGACCCTCAGCACTGCCTCAGCACAGGGTAGTTTAGCCCGGGAGGAGAGACCCTCAGCACTGCCTCAGCACAGAGTGTGTTAGCTGCGGAGGAGAGACCCTCAGCACTGCCTCAGCACAGGGTGTGTTATCCGGGGAGGAGAGACCCTCAGCACTGCCTCAGCACAGGGTGGTTTAGCCGGGGACGAGAGACCCTAAGCACTGCCTCAGCACAGGGTGGTTTAGCCAGGGAGGAGAGACCCTCAGCACTGCCTCATCACAGGGTAGGTTAGCCGGGGAGGAGAGACCCTCAGCACTGCCTCAGCACAGGGTAGTTTAGCCGGGGAGGAGAGACCCTCAGCATTGCCTCAGCACAGGGTAGGTTATCCGGGGAGGAGAGACCCTCAGCACTGCCTCAGCACAGGGTGGTTTAGCCGGGTGGAGAATCCCACCGCACTGCCTCTGCACAGGGTAGTTGAGCTGGGGGAGGAGAGACTCTCAGCACTGCTTCTGCACACGTGCAATAGTCTATTGTAGGACTGTACTGTGGAATTGAACCAGGGACTTGGTTATTGTGGCATATGTGCTTTTTAAGTCTGTATTTACTGGGTATATACAGCCCAGAGGCTCCAAAAGTGCAATTCGCCCTATGTAGCTGCAGCAGTCCGGACATGTCTGTTGTCAGGCGCTACCAGATAACCTCAGCGGCAGTTTAGCAGAAATCGGTTAAAAAGCACGGATCGTCCTAGAGCCCTGAGTCTCCCATGGAGCGGCCTCTCCATGCAGAGCACTTAGCTTTGTTGGCTCTGTGGGCCTGCCAGGCACAGAGCCCTGCAAGTGCTCCTGTACAGGAAAGTGATTGTGATTGTCGGGCTCCTTGGACCTGTCAAATGTGTCAGGAGGCTCCAGGTTCCCATTTCCTAAATGACGTGCTCTCACCACAAAACCTATTTCCTAGTGCCCCAGCTCAAGCAGGGGTCTTTACTTTCTGTTGGATAGAGAGTGCTACAGCACTGCATCACTTGTAAAGCTCTCCCCCCCTGCAGGTGGAGACCAGGGGCTTGAACCTGGGTTGCTGTGCTTTATAACATGTGGGCTTAAGCAGGTGCACCACCACCTAGCCCTCAGATCTGCGTTTTAAACGTTTTATATTTATTTTTTGCCTCCTAGTGTGGAAGTCAGTTTTATTTAGTGTGGTGAGATGTTAAAAGACACATTGATCTTATCAGAAGTTAAAAATGGTCAGATGATTGCATTGAGATGGAATAATTTGGATGACTCTTGGGAGGAATATAATTGTTGGAATGGTGCTGTAGTTTTGTATTTCCTTGATTTTTTTTTTTTTTTTTAATTATCTTTATAGGATGCAGTCCAATTGAGAGGCGGAGGGGAGATAGGAGGAGAGAGACAGAGATACCTGCAGCCCTGCTTCACTATTCTCAAAGCTTGTGCACTGTAATGTGAGCTTTGTACTTCTTGAGTGGATACTACCATACGTATTTATTGGTAACAGAAGATGAGTTTAGTTATTAAAGTGTTTAGAAGTTAAGTGGAGGCAAAACTACGTAAGTGAACAATATCTTGGGACCAGAGAGAACTCCCCAGGTTGAATATGTATCTTGCCAGGCAAATGGCCCATTTTTGAGCCATTACTCCACTTGGCAGTAGTGGTGTCTGTTCCTCTGTCTGTGTGTCTGCATGAAAATGTTGACCTCTAGAACTATGAAATTGTGTAAGTATGAGTGCTCTCCCCAGGGAATTTCGTACTAAAAAGAAAATTACTCATGTCTTCAACTTTGTGGGTGAAATGTCCAGTATTCTTACATAGATCTCATAAGCCTGGGCTGACAGTGCTGTCAAGCATTTTACTGGATTTCATTTCAAAAATGAACTTTTTAAGAGTGGGTGCTGTTTGTACTGTCTTGTGTCTTATTTTTAAATTTTTGCTAACTATGAGAAAATATTATCTTGGGTCCTAATACATAAGTGTCGATCTTTTTTTCCCCATTTCTAATTTTCTTTGACAGGACAGAGAGAAATTGAGAGGACTTGAGAGCTAGCGAGGGAGAGAGAAAGATAGACACCTGCAGACCTGATTGACTGCTCACAAAGCATCTCCCTGCAGGCAGTCCCTGGTCCCCACCTGCAGGCAGAAAGCTTCATGAGTGGTGAAGGAAGGCTGCAGGTATCTCTTGTCTCTTTCCCCCTCTATCTATCAATTTTTCTCTGTCTCTGTCAAATCAGTAAGTAATAAAAGTTAAAAAAGCAATGTTGGTGGTGGGCTGTGGTATAGAACTATAAACTGTAGTCTTAAAATCTTGTAATAAATCATTAATTAAAAATAAAAAATTCTTTCCCCTTTTTTTGTAGTAAGCCATGTAACGTATATTCCAGATGTTATAACCCTAGGAGCAGTTCATTGTGTATTCAGTCAAACATTGGGCAGGACATCCACTTTATGTCAGTGATTATGATGTTCCTGAAGTAACAAGATGTCATCTTGGGTCTTAAAGACTTTTTTTTTTTTAATGCTCCTTTTTCTCGGGGTGATTTTAATTATACATTTTTTAAAAAAATTTCTTTATTGGGGAATTAATGTTTTACATTCAACAGTAAATACAATAGTTTGTACATGCATAATATTCCCCAGTTTCCCACATAACAATACAACCCCCACTAGGTCCTCTGTCATCCTTCTTGGACCTGTATTCTCTCCACCCACCCACCCCAGAGTCTTTTACTTTGTTGCGATACGCCAGTTCCATTTCAGGTTCTACTTGTGTGGTTTTTTGTTTGTTTGTTTGTTTTGTTTAGTTTTTCTGATCTTGTTTTTCAACTTCTGCCTGAGAGTGAGATCATCCCATATTCATCCTTCTGTTTCTGACTTATTTCACTGTTTTAACATGAATTTTTCAAGGTCCATCCATGATCGGCTGAAAACAGTGAAGTCACCATTTTTTACAGCTGAGTAGTATTCCATTGTGTATATAGACCACAACTTGCTCAGCCACTCACCTGTTGTTGGACACCTGGGTTGCTTCCAGGTTTTGGCTATTAGAAATTGTGCTGCCAAGAACATATGTGTACACAGATCTTTTTGGCTGGTTAATTATACTTTCTATGAGACTTTCAGCTAGCTCTTGTTTGCTTTTAATTTCCATTTTCTTTATTAAATTAAAGTAACATTGTATTGTGATAAAAGATTCGTGTGTGCATCTTTAAAAATCAACATGTGGATGAACTACATTAAGTTTTCCACTATATGTCCCAAGTCAGTCCTTCACCGTAAATGACTACTTTAATCTAATTTATCGGACCTTTCTCTCCCCATTTCCTCCTGATGACTGCTAATTAGTATTTAAAGGGTTTTTGTTGTTTTTCTTGAATCTAATACCTTTTCTGTTTTTGTATCTCCTTGATGGTGCCTCCTTAGTTCTATTTGTTTAAAAAAAAAAAAAAGTATTTAGAATCACTTGCTAAGTGAGGCCCCACTCTCCTTTTCGAGTTGCTTTGTAGTTGATTGCCCCCTTCTTTTTTTTACTGAAACTGTAATTCCACCTCTGTACCATCTTTAGTAATATCTGCTCTATTTCTTTTTACTTTTTATATATGGAAATAATAATAGTATGAAATAAGAGCCCTCAGTTCTGTAGTTTGGGATTCCTCCCCTTTCTCCCCCCTCTTCTTCCTTCTTTCCTTCCTTCCTTTCTTTCTCTTTCTTTCTAGAACATTGCTCAAGCCCTGGCCTGTGGTGTATGGGGATTGAATTTGGGACTCTGGAGCCTCAGACATGCGAATCTTTGCATAACCACTATGCCGTCATCCCAACCCAGGATGCATCTTATGATTAATTCTGTCTTTGATGTGGTGACTCATCTTATGCTCTGATTCCAAGTTTTGTGTGTTTATTGTTATTGTTTAATATCAATAGAAAGCTTGTGAAAGTGTGGATGTGTTGTTTTACTGCTGACATTATGTATCCCCTTAGATTTTTTCTCTAAATAAGAAATTATATATATAATGTGTTGACATATATATAGTTAGAATCATCCATAGTCAGATGCAAGCAGGTTAATATAATGGTATGCCCTAAGCATATACTGTATAAATTAACTCATTCTAAGAGCAGATTTACTATATTATTGGAAAAAAATGATCTTTTTACAATTTTTTATTGCCACTTTTATTATGATAGGACAGAAATTGAGAGGGGGCCTACAGCACTGCTCCACTGCTTCTGAAGCACCCCCACCTGCAGGTGGGGACTTGGGGCTTGAACCTGGATCTTTGCACATGGTAGTGTGTGCTGTTGACCAGGTATGCCATCACCCAGTTGCCCCCCCCCCCTATTTTCCCCATCTTAGAATTTTAGGGAAAATCTAATGATTTTAGTAAAATACCTTACAACTTAAGAGTTCTATATAGTATGATTGTGACTTACTTCCATTTTACAAAGCAAGTTAATCAGATGTGGAGTTTGTAAGATTATTTTTCTCAGAATTGAGCTTCATTAACATTTGCCCTCCAACAACATTTTTCCAATAATTATTTTATTTCTTTTATTGATATCTTGGATTTCCTTGAAAAGTACCCACTCAGAAGTAATGTATAAAAAAGCCTGCATGAAAAGAAAGGGATTGATACAATTTATCAGTCTTTAGTAAAAATATTTTTAGTAAATACAACCCTTGTTGCAACATAGCATCTATAGATAGAGGTTTTATTTATCCCTTGTAAAGATTTATCTCTTTAATGAGTATATAGAATGCCTTTGGAAATTAAAGGGAAATATGTAAGAATGACTTAGTAGGTTTTTAAACTCACCAAATTAGTTGACAATTAGCCAGAAGTATCATAGTCATTACAATTCCTTCTTGTAGCTTAGAACTGTTTTTTTTTTTTCTTTTTAACATAACTGATATCCAAATCTCAGAAATATGAACGCACAGAACAGTGTGATTTTGTGTTTATGTATGGTAAAGCCATTTTTATTTGGTTAAAACTTATTTCTAAGGACCAATTCTAAATGATTGTTTTACAAAGTGTCTTAAAAATTAGGAATAATAGCAGAGATGACCTGTACACAACTTTTCTTTGGTTACGTACATCCACTTAAATAGGAATTTTCTTGTAAGTAGATTACAAGTTTATGATACCAATAAATACAGTAAAGTTTAATTGTATTTTTTACATTTCTTCCATAACTTAAGGATGTATTTCTTAATTATTTTAATAAAAGATAAAGACACCAGATTAAAGATCAAGGATCCGTTATCCAAGTGCATTTAAAGATGAAGCCATCTTTAAGGGAATTCTGTAATGCTGCCATACAAAACAGCATCTTTTTAGGTGTTCCATTTCTGGTGAGACAGACTGGGTTACTACCATACTAATGAGAGGAGTGGGCTGTTGCATTCTGTCATTCTTAGGATAAACTTGAATACCTGTTAGAAACATTTTGGGGGGAGTTGGGCGGTAGCACACGTGGCTCAAAGCGCGAGGACCAGCGTAAGGATCCCAGTTTGAGCCCCCGGCGCCCCACCTGCAGGGGAGTTGCTTCACAAGTGGTGTAAAGCAGGTCTGCGGGTGTCTGTCTTCCTCTCCCCCTCTCTGTCTTCCCCATCTCTCTCCATTTCTCTCTGTTCTATCCAACAACGACATCAATAACAATAAAACAACAAGGGCAACAAAAGAGAATAAATATTAAAAAAGAAAATTAAATATAGAAAAAAAAGAAACTTTTTTGGGTGGTGAGATAGTTTGCTTAGTTAAATTGGCTAATTGGAAAAAATAATCTTTATAGGGGCCGGGGTGGTGGCGCACCTGGTTAAGCACACACGTAGCATGCAAGGACCTCAACCCCAGTTCCCACCTGCAAGGAAGAAGCTTTGCAGGTGGTGAAGCAGGGCTTCAGGTGTCTTTCTCTCCCCCTCTACTTTGCCCTTTCCTCTCTATTTCTGACTGTCTCCAATAAAGGTAATAAAGATAAAAAGCAGCACCTTTTAAAAAAGAAGGAATCTTTACTGGATTCCATATTTATGTGTTTCTAGTGAGTTTCCATCACTTTAATGTTCAATTATAGCTAATATTCAACTATTTAAATACAAAGGAAATTTTCCATTAATGGCTAAGCAGGCATTCTTGGGAATGTGTGCGCTTAACCGGGTGCACAACTCCCAGCCCCCGGTAAGCATTCTTTATAAAGAATTTATGTAATTTTTTTAAAAAACATTTTGGTAAACATTTTTATTTAGATGGTCATTTCGCCTAATGTGGAAGAAACCATTTGGATATAAGTGGTGCTTTCACAGCCTTAAAAAATACAATTTAATGATTGCTCTAGTTTCTTTGCATTCCAGACTGATACTGTCCATTGTGGCCTTGTAGTTATTCAGATAACTAAGTTTTGAATAAAATGAGATATACCTGGCATTTGTAATATAAGAAGGACTATAAAAAATAGAGAACATTACTTGTTCCCAAAACAACTTTAGAAGGTAGATAAAACAGTTACTTCCTGCTTTGCAACTTTTCCAGTGAAGGGGGGATTTGACTGTAAAATCAGACAGTGAGAGAGCCAGATCTAAAAGTAAGTTTTTACTTTGGTAAATTGTATATACTGTTAGAGGTGAACTGTCTAGGCATATATATTGAAAGCTTATTTAGCAGTGGTAATATCAGAAATTAAATTTTTAAATTTTATTGGGTTAATGCGTTACAGTAAGATATAATAGTTTGTACATGCATAACATTTCCCAGTTTTCCACATATAACCCCCACTAGGTCCTCCTCTGCCATCCTGTTCCAGGACCTAAAACCCACCCCCCACCCTAGAGTCTTACTTCGGTCAATACACCAGCTCCAGTCCAAGCTCTGCTTAGTGTTTTTCCCTTATGACATTGCTTTTAACTCTGCCTATGAGTGAGATCATCCCAGTTTCATCCTTCTGTTAGCAGATATTAATGTAAAGGTGGCTTTATCACTAGAAGTCCAGTGTGCTATCCATTGCGCCACAGAGCCACCTGAGTCAGGGAACTTCTAAGAATCTAAAATTTTTAGCAGTTATTTGCAAAATTATCTGTTGTGTTTATTAGTATTATTAGCGGAACATTGATCAGTTCTGGCTTTAGGTTGTGTGGGGATTGGGCCTGTAACCCTCAAACCTCAGGCATGAAAGTCTATTGCATTAGCTGCTTTGTAATTCTCCACCCCTGTTGTGTTTTGAGTTTTCAAAAGTATTCTTTTTGTCGCCTTTCCTGGTTCACAGATAGTGGTAGTGCAGTTGGTTGCATCCAAACATTAGATACTATGTCCTGCAGCAAGGACATGTAATACCTCAGAGTAGAGCAGCCAGACAGGAAGTTCTGGCCAGTATTAGCAGCTGGACAGAAAACCTTTTTTTGTCTCCAGGGTTATTGCGGGGGCTCTGTGCCTGCACCACCCACTGCTCCTGGAGGCCATTTTTTCCTTTTTGTTGCCCTCCTTGTTTATTATTGATGTAATTATTATTGTTGTTGGATAGGACAGAGAGAAATGGAGAGAGGAGGGGAAGACAGGAGGGGAGAGAAAGACAGACAGACGCACCTGCAGACCTGCTTCACTGCCTGTGAAGTGACCCTCCCTGCAGGTGGTGAGCCGGGGGCTCTAACGGGGATCCTTAAGCCAGTCCTTGCGCTTTGTGCCACGTGCAGTTAGCCTGCTGTGCTACCATCTGGCCCTCTGCTCATTCTTTACACAAGTATCTTCCATTGCTCTTTCAATAAAGTTAAGATTAAGCTTTATCAACTTTTTTTTCCTTTAGCCATCCTATATGCTTAAGATCTTTGAAGATATGGGTTCTCTCACACGTTAGCTTTTCACATGCTATTTCCTTCTAGAATACTTTTTCTATTCTCCCATCTTTTTCTCCTAATGCAGCCCTGGGGATCATATGGGTGAGAGAAGTCAGAATACCACCCTGGGACATGGAGTGTTGGGAGTTCAGTGCAGTTCTATGTCCTACCTTCTTCATTGTTTTCTCAAACAATACTGGTTTTTTCCTCTGGAGCATCAAATTGTTCAAATTCTTTATTTCTTGTCAGTCATTCCTTCTTTCAGGACTTAGATATCTGATTTGAAAGGCTAAATCTAGTACAGTTATTTAGGATTTATAAAGGCTTTTAAAAAATAACAAAAAGTGGGAGTAGTTCTGTAGCGCAGCGGGTTAAGTGCAGGTGGCGCAAAGCACAAGGACCGGCATAAGGATCCCGGTTCGAACCCCGGATCCCCACCTGCAGGGGAGTCGCTTCACAGGCGGTGAAGCAGGTCTGCAGGTGTCTATCTTTCTCTCCTCCTCTCTGTCTTCCCCTCCTCTCTCCATTTCTCTCTGTCCTATCCAGCAACGACAACAATAATAACTACAACAATAAGGGCAACAAAAGGGAATAAATAAATTTAAAAAATAAATATTAAAAAATAAAATAACAAAAAGTTACCGCTAGTGACTTTTAACAAAGGATGTAATTTTTTGTTGTTCTTTGCACCATGCGTTACACTGCTTTATTTCAGAGTAATATATTGTCATATTTCAGAGAAACCTTTTGCTTTTGTGTGTGTGTGGCCAGAAACTAGACGTTTTTTCTCAAATGGGGTTCACGCGCATCTTGCCTCAGAATCTTGTTGGATAATAAAAAATGCCAGTCATTTCTACTAAAGACCAACTGAACTAACCCAGTAAATTTCTACATTTAATATGCTCCCCAAAGGCAAGTTGTTCTATAAGTGATGACCGCTGCTTAGAAGATGGTTAGTAGCAGAAGGGCTAAAACAAAATTAATTTGAAACATTTCTAAATATATTTGAAAATTTAATACACAAATTTAACACTTTGATGCAAAGTCATTTTTCCTCCTGGAAACAAGTGTGACATAATTTGGGACTGAGTGAAAGCTACACTGTTGTCACTATTAACGTACCTTTTAATTCTTAGTGCACCACACCGGAAAAGGTTGGAGATATCCTCATTCTAACCTGAGACATAGACATAATATTAAAGAGCGAGGAAGGGAGAAGACCCAACTTCTGGGGAAATGTCTTTGATCTTACTGCTTTGGTTGCATTGAAAAAAATCAGTCTAGGGCCAGCAGAGTGGTTCAGCTGGTTAGTGTGTGTGCTTTGCACCCATCTGTGTTGCGCTCAGGTTCTAGCACAACCCCCATTGCATTGGAGAAAGGTTTGGTGGTGTCTTTTCCTCCTTCTCACTCTCCTTCTGTCTCTTGCTTGAAAAAGTTGACCCAAAGGAAAAGCATACTTTCATTGTAGTGTGAACTGTTTGACATCAGTACTTAGTACCTACTGTTCCTTCCAGGGTTATTGATGGGGCTTGGTGTCTGCCCAAAGAATTACTCCTGGGCACTTCTGTTTTTTTTTTTTTTTTCCTCTTCCAGGGTTATTGCTGGGCTCGGTGCCTGCACCATGAATCCACCGGTCCTGGAGGCCATTTTTTTTCCCCCTTTTGTTGCCCTTGTTGTAGCTTCGTTGTGGTTATTATTGCCCTTGTTGACTCAATTCGTTGTTGGATAGGACAGAGAGAAATGGAGAGAGGAGGGGAAGAGAGAGAAGGGGAGAGAAAGGTAGACACCTGCAGACCTGCTTCACCGCCTGTGAAGCGACTCCCCTGCAGGTGGGGAGCCGGGGGCTCGAACCGGGAGCCTTACGCCGGTTCCTGTGCTTTGTGCCACATGCACTTAACCCACTGCGCCACCGCCTGACCCCCACTTCTGTTTGTTTTTAAAGTTTATTTATGAGAAAGGAGATAAGAGGACCAGAGTGTCACTCTGGCGTATGCAGTGCCATATATTGAATTCAGGGTTTAGTGTTTGAAGAGTCCGTCCAGCTCTTTAGCCACTGTACCACCTACTAGGCTGCTTTTTTTAGGTTTCTTATGAGCAGTGCTCAGTTTTTAGCCAGAATGTAGATAAGCTTTTTTGGTGGCTTGAGGAGAGATGAAGTTTCTTGCCTGCCAACAGTTTTGTAAAATGAAAACTTTGCCACCTCAACCCAATTCATGTATAGTAATTTTAAGATAGAGATTGTCCTAATAAACATTTGGTACTGAGAACTGCATACTCTACCTTTCTGAAGAGACTGCTTAAATTGGGGTTATTTAATTTGAAGTTGTTTCTTATGATGAAATGTGGCTGCTGCTTGAGGTTTTAAGAAAGTAACTTTAGTTCTGCACTCTGTCTACTGAGCAAATTACTGGCAGCTCCAAGCATGCTTTCATTTTTCACTGTTTCTTAAAATAAAAAAACAGCATTGAACCTGACATGTAATGCTAGGGGCTGAACTCTTGAAAGGCTGCGTGTGGCTGTAGTTATCACTTCCTCAGCCAGCCACTGAGGATATTATGTGACGTGTTTGCTTGTGTGTGGTGCAATTCAACCACCGTGCGGGCCCACCCGCCCTCCTTTTCCTAAGACGGCTTGAGGGAGCCAGCACAGCACTGTACCATCCATGAAAAGCTTCGCAGTTTGCGGTTAGCTATCCCCATCTCCACAAACTAATGAAAAAGAGTTAAAAAGAGAATCTAAGGTCTGTTCTTTTCAAAACTTGTGGACTTGTGAATTTGTGATACTTTTGAGTTGCATTTCAGCCCAGTTTCCCTTGGAGAGATTTCAAAACCCACCTCTACTGCCCATAGAGGTCTGCTGACACTGAAGCGTGGTAGACAGTCACACTGTCTAGTGAACCACCTTTGAGCCCATGAGTATTTGGAAGGCAGCTATGCTTACCACTATACCACCAACACCAGATGATGTTTAGTATTGGAAGCTGTAATTGTTTGTTGAGCTGAAGAATACGAGAACAAAGAGTTTGGGGTATCATGAAAATCAGGATTTCTATGTTTTAGGATTTTCTTAACATCTGAGGACTCCGTAGGCACACAAAATGGAAATGTCCAGGAAGTAGAGATTCAAGGGAGAGATTGGGCTAGAGTCATCAGTAAATAAACTGGATCTAAAATCACAAGAGTAGACTACTTGTAGATAGACTCCTTAGTCTTTTTTGTCTTTGTAACCATAACGGTCTCTTACAAATGCAGCTATAGACACTATGTGAAGAAATTTGTAGTCAGTTCTTTTTTTTTTTTTTAATTTTTTTTATTTAAGAAAGGATTAATTAACAAAACCATAGGGTAGGAGGGGTACAACTCCACACAATTCCCACCGCCCAATCTCCATATCCCACCCCCTCCCCAGTAGCTTTCCCATTCTCTATCCCTCTGGGAGCATGGACCCAGGGTCATTGAGGGTTGCAGAAGGTAGAAGGTCTGGCTTCTGTAATTGCTTCCCCGCTGAACATGGGCGTTGACTGGTCGGTCCATACTCCCAGTCTGCCTCTCTCTTTCCCTAGTAGGGTGGGTCTCTGGGGAAGCTGAGCTCCAGGACACATTGGTGGGGTCTTCAATCCAGGGAAGCCTGGCTAGCATCCTGATGGCATCTGGAACCTGGTGACTGAAAAGAGAGTTAACATACAAAGCCAAACAAATTGTTGAGCAATCATGGACCCAAAGCTTGGAATAGTGGAGAGGAAGTGTTAGGGAGGGTACTCACTGCAAACTCTAGTATACTTCTGCTTTCTTACTTTGGTGCCATACTCCAAACTCAGTCAATTTCTGCTTTGCGTTTCTACTTTGTAGTCAGTTCTTAGCAGATATGCCCACCTGTGCTGGAGGGTCAGAGTCTTGAGATAAGGAAAGGAGATTGAGAAAAAACAGCCCATGGAATAGGAAAGAAATTGAGATATCTTCTGAAGGCCAAGTAAAGGGTGATAGCATTGAACAGCTGTAGTTGACTTGGGAGAAGGAAGGTGCAATTGGAGTTGAAGTGAAAATAGGAAGTGAAGGCAGTGACTCTAAAGGGAAATGATCTGGGTGGGTACCCTGAGTTAAAGCAAAGGTTTTTCTCTTTTTTTTTTATGGGAGCCACTGAAGTATGTACTAATAGGACAAATTGAATACAGAAAAAAGTATGCAGGGGGGCAGTTGGAATTGAGTTAGTGTACAAAGTAAATTAAGAAGTTGGCCTTAGATTGAATCATTAACATTTCATTGATAACGTAAGAAAGTAGCTTATTACTGACATAGTGTATATACTAATTTCCATTTAGTTATAATTGGAGAGATCACTACAGCAACTTTTTTTTTTTAACCAGAGCACTGCTCAGCTCTAGCTTATGATGGTGTGGGGGATTGAACCTGGGACTTGAGAGCCTCAGGCATGAAAGTCTCTTTGCATAACCATTATGCTATACCCCCACCCTACAGCAACCTTTCAACAGTTAAACTTGGAAGGTTTATTTGAAACTTGGGGGGGTGGGGGGGGTGTCAGGCGGTGGTGAACCCTGTTAAGCACACATAGTACTAAGTATAAAGATCCCAAGTAAGGATCCAGCTTTGAGCCCTCCCGTTCTCCACCTGCCCGGTGGCGGGGGGGGGGGGGGGGGGGGAAATCACTTTACAAGTGGTGAAGCAGGTCTGTAAATGTCGTATCACCCTCTCCTCTCTCAATTTCTCTCTGTCCTATCCAATAAAATGGAAAAAGTGGCCTCCAGGAGCAGTGGGTTCATAGTGCCTGCATGGAGCCCCAGCTGTAACCCTGGAGGCAAAATAAAAAGGGAAACTAGGTGCTTTCACACTGCAGCCTTATGCCATGCAAAAGTGCCTTTCAGGCAACTGTTAGGACTTGGGCAGAAGGGGGAGAGCAACCAGTTTAATGGATTTGACCTGGTGGGAAAACAGGACACATAACTTTTAAAGTTTTTTATTAGTTGGGGTGGTGGGGTAAAGTACTGAGGTTTCCTTGATGTTGGTGTTGGTGGGAACTCACACATGCCTGACTTTACCAGGTGGAGAGAGAAACAGAAGAGACCATGGAATTGAAGTCTCCCCCGGAGCCGCAAATCTCTCTTGTGTCATGCTTGATACATGGCAAGGCAGGTGCCTCAGGGCAGGCTTACTCACTGGCTCCTGAATTTGAGTGTCATTAAGAATATCCTGGGGGAGTCGGGCTTTAGCGCAGCGGGTTAAGCGCAGGTGGCGCGAAGCACAAGGACCGGCATAAGGATCCCGGTTCGAACCCCGGCTCCCCACCCGCAGGGGAGTCGCTTCACAGGCGGTGAAGCAGATCTGCAGGTGTCTATCTTTCTCTCCTCCTCTCTGTCTTCCCCTCCTCTCTCCATTTCTCTCTGTCCTATCCAATGACAACAACAATAATAACTACAAAAATAAAACAACAAGGGCAACAAAAGGGAATAAATAAATAAAATAAATATTTTTAAAAAATCTTAAAAAAAAAAAAAAGAATATCCTGGGAGTTGGGCGGTAACGCAGAGGGTTAAGTACATGTGGCACGAAGCGTGAGGACCGGCCTAAGGATCCCGGTTCGAGCCCCCAGCTCCCCACCTCCAGGGGCGTCGCTTCAGAGGCAGTGAAGCAGGTCTGCAGGTGTCTGTCTTTCTCTCCCTGTCTTCCTTCTCTTTTGTCTTCCCTCCTCTCTCCATTTCTCTCTGTCCTATCTAACAACGACAACGTGAATAACAATAAAAAACAAGGGCAACAAAAGGGAAAATTAAAAAAAAAAGAATATCCTTTGAGGGAGATGAAAAGGAAGTAGGGAGCGTGGCGCAGAGAGTAGATTGCCAGTGTTGCGTGCATGAGGCCTTGACACTCATTTGCCATAGGAGACTGGTTCTCTCTTCCACTCTCTCCCTTTTTGCCCTGTGTTAATAAGTGGATATTTAGAAAGGTACAAATAAAAAAAGATAAGGTAATAAGGATTAAATAAGTAGAGCATGTTTCGGCATTTCATTCAGTCTCTTATTTTGAAGGGGTTAGAATATAGGACTCAAGATAGTTCAGATCCATTATGTGAATTAATGACATTGTGCTATAGTGAAAATAAAATGCCAGTAGAAATATTGTGCTATAGTGAAAATAAAATCACAGTAGAAATATGGATTCTCAAATCCATGTTTGTCTTCCATTTATGACTTCTAACCTTGGGCTTAATATAAATTTTTTCTCAGGAGTTGGGCGGTAGCGCAGCAGGTTAAACGCACGTGGCACAAAGCGCAAGGACCCGCATAAGGATCCCAGTTTGAGCCCCCCGGCTCCCCACCTGCAGGGGAGTCGCTTCACATGCAGTGAAGCAGGTCTGCAGGTGTTTTGTCTTTCTCTCGTCCTCTGTCTTCCCTTCCTCTCTCCATTTCTCTCTGTCCTATCCAACAACAATAATAACTACAACAATAAAACAACAAGGGCAACAAAAGGGAATAAATATTTAAAAAATAAATAAAAGTTTCTCTTTTTCTTTGAACTATACAAAGGATATTTATACTTTGCCTTTACATTTTTTTCTTGGAGATTCTATGGGACAATGTGCCTGAAATTGGTAACAGTCCCTCCCATATACAAGGGAGAAACTTCCCCCCTTTGTTTTATGGTATGACCAGTTGAAGTTAAAATACCTGAAGAGTTGGGCGGTAGCGCAGCGGGTTAAGCGCACATGGTGCAAAGCGCAAGGACCAGCGGAAAGATCCCGGTTCGAGCCCCCGGCTCCCCACCTGCAGGGGAGTCACTTCACAGGCGGTGAAGTAGGCCTGCAGGTGTCTATCTTTCTCTCCCCCTCTCTGTTTCTCCCTCCTCTCTCTTTCTCTTTGTTCTATCCAGTAGTGACAACAACAACAACAATAATAACTACAACAATAAAACATCAAGGGCAACAAAATTGAATATATATTTTTTAAAAATTTAAAATACCTGAAAATATCCTTTTATTACTGCTGTTCATACATGACATCTTGCTGAAAAATAATTGAGTCATAGCCAACAATCCCCTCCCCCATCTTTAAAAGGCATCTGTAAGTAAACTCAGGTGTTTTCAATCAAGATTATAGCTGGGGCATGGTGCCTGCACAACGACTTCACCTCTTAGACAACTTTTCTCTTTCCTTTTTCTTTCTTTTTTTTTTTATAGCACCACCTGCAGGCGAGAAGGGGAGTAAGGTGCTTTTTTTTTTTTCCCTTTTGTTGCCCTTGTTTATTGTAGTTATTGATGTCGTCATTGGCATTCCAAAGGCCTTTAGTTTTTGTTTTTTTTACTTTTTAAAAATATTTATTCCCTTTTGTTGCCTTTATTTTTGTTGTTATTTATGTCATTGTTGTTGGATAAGACAGAGAAAGGGAGAGAGAAAGACCTGCAGACCTGTTTCACCGCTTGTGAGCTTGTGAAGTGACTCCCCTGCAGATGGGGAGCTGGGGACTTGAATCGGGATCCTTATGCTGGTTCTTGAGCTTTGAGCCATGTGTGTTACCGCCCAATTCCCAGCTTTTTTTAAATGCATCTGTCATAGACAAGATATACTTGTGTTAAGCTAGTGTACTCATTGCTCTGTGCCCTTTGTAGTTTTGTGCTTTCATACTTTATGCCATTACTCCTATTGTTTTCCTTGAAAAGTTTAATCCATTAAGCCAATTTAAATCTCAGTGTGTTACATAATCTCTGTGGTTTGTTTTACAGTCTTAACATAACAGAGTTTAAGCCTGTTAAAACATGTAGAGGACATAGCACAATCTTAAAAGATTTCTTTGCATCTAGTCCCCCCTCTCCCTGCCACCCTCCCCTTCCCATTCTCACATTTAGAGTACTACAAGGCCTTCAAAGTTGAAATCAGATTCTTGCATGTTTGGTCAGTTGATTAAACTCAGGAGGTAAAATTACTTGGAGGCCTTGAAGTGTGTCTTTCTTTGACTTTGTTTGCTGAACAGTGTCTCTGAAAGCATCACTTTGGGCAAAGGTAATACTCAGCTTTTCACCTGTATAGCGCCTCTCCCCCTACACCCTTATTTTAGTCACCCAAGCTCAGCCCTGGTTTGAAAATGCTAGATGATACTTTAGGGATACCTTCACGTAACTTTTCCATTATTGCAATTGTTCTGTTGGCTATTGAATATTATCAGAGGCACCTGTTTATAGGTAAACCATACAGTTTTGTAGAAGAGAGGCTTGACTGACTCTTCCTTGAATAAAGTATTGTCATCCTATTTTTTCTTCAGTTTTGCAGAATCTTAGGATAATTCACTAAAATTTTTCTAAACTTCTGTTGTTTTTCATACCAGTTTGCACCCTATCTTCACTGAAGAAAGGATTCTTTTAGAGTAACCATTATTAATTTAAAAACTCAAGGAGCAATATGAAGTTACATTACATGGAAATTGCCATCTAGTGCTGGGAGCAGAGAAAGTGCTTTGATGTATCTCCCTCAATTCACACTGTTCCACACAATGATTCATATATAGGGGCGTGGAAATCCTTGCATGCAGTGCCTGGGAACAAAGTATCTCGTGTGGTTTCTTCAGTTTTTTGTTTATACAAAAGTACCTCATTAATAATTTTTCAAGCTCTAGTCCTGTGAACTCCTTTGAGCTATCTCCTTATTCCTAGTTTATTTTGACAAAGTTTAGTTTATCCTTTGTTTTTCCTTTAAGTAATGACTTAGACTTTAAAATTTTCATTTATTTCACCAGATCATCACTCAGCTCTGATTCATGGTGCCTAGTAGGGGACTGAACCTGAGATCCCTCCTGAAAGTATTACACTACTCATGGTGTTTCTCCCTAAACACCCCCCCCCCCACACACACACACACATACGTTCTGGCTTATGGAGGTGCTGGTGGGGATCAAACTTGGGAATATTGGTACCTCAGGCATGATAGACATTTTGCATAACCACTATGCTATCTCATCAGCCCCAAATAATACTCTTCTAAGAGATTTATTGTGTCAGCTCTTATATTTTAGACGTATGAGTAGTTTTGAGTTCATTTTGTTACTGCCATCAGTAACATCATTCTTTTCACATGTACCTTCCCTTCAATAATTTTCTATCCTATCCTGTTGATAAACATGAATAATATATGAATGGGTAATTCCAAAGGAAGTATTACAATGTGTAGTTTAACAGACTGTTAGCAGTTTGCTTACAATTAAGCATATTTATTCATTTGGGCTAAATGTATAGGATAGCAAGGCTTTACTTTTTAAAGCAGGATGACAAGAAATGAGCTCAGTGACTCCGGATACATTCGTGGACCACTGCTAAGTAGCCTCCCTTGCATAATAACCATTATGTTACCTCCCCAGCCTTTGAGCAGCCCAGCCTCCCTTGCCCACATTTTCATTCTTTACATCTTGTGGAACAAGAAAGTGGTGGAGTAGGGCAAGCACAGGCCTACTGGCCATGAAGACTTTGGTGTTATCTGTGGCATTCCCTTGTGGTGCCAGGAATCAAACCCAGGGTATTTCTCAGGGAAGATGGCATGATCTCTACCTTGTGAACTAATTCCTGGTCCAGGAGTACTGTTTTTACAACAAGCTTCACATGAAATTTAGTGACACTTCATCTTTGTTAGTTGGCTACTAACTCTGTTACTGAGGCTCCTAACGTAACTCTTACTGAAACAATCTCTGTAGTATCACTTGTTCATAACAGATGCAAATGCAGGTGTATTCTGTGTTGTAGTTATTGGTGGTAAGGTTGTTCTGGGTGATGGATTTTTTTTTTAGTAACAGTTCAAATTGCAGTACTATACAGTTTTCACTGTGATTATATTCTTAGGGAGTTGGAGATAATGCAGAGAGCAGAATCTTGTTCTAGGCCCACCTGACAGTTGTTTGGAGAATTTTCAGTCTGCAGTTAAGCTCCTTCTGCTAATTGTTATTGGGCACTTTTATCTAGAGTGCTGTTTTCCAGTGAGGCACATATGCAATTCTAAATATTTTAGTTGCCAGTGTGTAAAGAAAGGTTTACTATATGACCAGTATATAAATCCTAATGTGCTGTTTTACTCTCTGTATTGTCTGATTTCATTGTGTATTTTACACACTTAGCACGTCTGTTTAGACTAGCCACCTTTCAAATGCTATTTCATAGCTGTATGTGACTAGTAACTGTCATTGGGAGAACAGATCTAGATGGGAGTAACTGACCTGTATAGCATACTGTCAGATGCAAGCATATTGCCTGCCTGCCTGCCTGCCTGCCTGCCTGCCTCACAGTTTTAGATTGGTTTAAGATAGTGCCAAGGATTGGACGTGGAATCTCAGAGCCCAAGGCATTAAATTCTCTTTGCTTGTCATTCTATGTCTCCCTGACCGTAGCTATCCAAGTTTTCCTTTGTGTATTCTACTTTAACTGTGTTACCACCCACAAGTCGTTTTTTCTTTCAGACTTCTTAAATTCTGCATTATGCTACTAATTTTAAATTGTGTTCTTACCTGACAACACAGATTCATTGTAAGATTAGGGATACAAACTTAGTGATTATTTAAAAGATAAAATGGGAAATTTCAAAGAAATGTGATTTAGTGCTCTTACAAATAATGACTATGAAAAGTCATAACCATTATTTCCTCGGGAAGATGTATATAATCATTTTGGCTTTCTGCTTGTGGTTTACATGAATCTGTCCAAATTTAAAGACTCAAGTCTAGAAGTGGACCATAACATGCCTGGTTGAGTGCATACATACCAAGTGCAAGGATTCTGTGTTCAAGATGCCATTCCCCACCTGCAGGGAAAAGCTTCATACGCAGTGAAGTGGAACTGCAGGTGTCTGTCTTCCCTCCCCCCATCATTGAATAAGTGTATATAATGAAAAAAAAAACAGATAGGCAAATGAGACTTTTCAAACACATGGAAGGATAGTGTGATTTATAATTTTCACTACAGACTGACGTAGTTTTGTTTAGCTTATTATAGTCATGCTTTGCTAAAAAGCTCTTCCATGGAATGTGGAATTTTAGTGCCTGTCTATAAAGCTGCATCTGAAAAATGATTATCTTAACAGCTGATTCACTTTTCTCTTGAATATATATATATTCTTAGGCTTAATGTGCTTGATTGCTGATGGCTTTTGATCACTATGTCATGCCCTCTAAGCGTGCATATATGAAATCCCAAAGCTAATGATAATACCTATCAGGTGGATAGATGACACGCCATTTCTTCAGAAGTGACAATTCGAATAATTGGCATTCTTGTCTCTGAGCTTTTCATGTTAGGAGTTACCCTCAAGTGAATTTCTAATTATAACCTTAGCTGAAACTAATAGGCCTCATCCTTAATATATTTTTTATAGAGTCTCTAGAGTGTCTGTTTATTTATTATTTTTTAAAAGGTTCTTTTTTTATTTCCTTTTTGTTGCCCCAATTGTTGTTTTTATTGTTGCAGCTATTGTTGTTCGTGATGCCGTTGTTGGATAGGACAGAGAGAAATGGAGAGAGGAGAGGAAGATGGGGAGAGAAAGATAGACACCTGAAGACCTGCTTCATTGCTTGTGAAGCGACTCCCCTGAGGGGAGTCAGGTGCTCAGACTGGGATCCTTAAGCCGGTCCTTGCTCTTTGCGCCACGTGCGCTTAACCCACTACACTACCGCCCGACACCCCTCTAGAGTGTCTTTAAATAAATTTAATGTGGCATTTTTGTTTCTTGAATTTAAACATTGACCATTCAACTTGCTCAAGAAAGTATGTAGACAATCTCAGAGGCATCTGTCTTGATATTACAGGTTGTCAGAAAAGCCATGACCCACACAAAGTAACATTTTAAAAGTGCCGTGACTTTCCCAACATCTGAGCAGTAGCTGCCATACACCATTTTCAGCTCATTTAACTCTGCAGGGAGGGGGACAGCTTTTAAGTTGCTGGAAATGATTGAGCTAACCGCCTGTTTATCTAATAATAAAGAAGATTGTTTTATAGTATATCTTTATATAGCATGTGTACACTTTAAGCTCTATCTTTAGGTATATTATTACACAAGTGAGCATGTACACATGATTCCTGCTGCTTATGTTAGATTATTTAAGGGCATATAATGATATGTGGTATGATAGAGCCCAGTTTAAATAAAACATGAAAAACAACTTGTTACTCATTTGACTTTTTTTTTTTAAGGGACCAGTTACTCTCCACAAGAAAATTCACACAACCACAGTGCTCTTCATAGTTCAAATTCACATTCTTCTAATCCAAGCAATAATCCAAGCAAAACTTCAGATGCAGTAAGTATATAATCACACCCGTTTACTTTGTTTCTATTGTTTAAAAAATTAGTCCTTCATAGCCCAAATACTATTAAATCTAATGTCTTCATACTTCTGATTTTTGCAACCAAGCTTCACACATAATAAGACTTCTTTACTGATCTCAGGTTCAACACCCCCAAGCCAAATATATATATCAGACACCACAGCACTACAAATCTGTGTCGTGGTACCACCATGTGGTTCTGAGGCTCGAACCTGTGCCTTGTGCATGGCAGGGCATATACCCACACAGTGAGCTGTCTCTCCAGCCTAAACTTTTATATTCAAACTGTCTTACATCTGAATGAAGGGACTGCTTTGTTAGTGGAGCTGAAATCAGTCAGGTTATCATCTTAATATTTCATTGGCATTCCTATACAGAGCAAAAAAATGCAGTATCTAAGATGTATGTACTTGAGATTGTGAAACTTCTGTAATTAGAAGTGGTTTAAATTGACTTGCTTGCTCTCATCTCATAACGTAGAGGCTATTATAATAAATACTTACTGAGCATTTACTCTGTGTGGTGAACTCTAGTCTTCTCTGCTGTGTGATTTTTTAGT
The DNA here is from genome assembly GCF_950295315.1 of Erinaceus europaeus. Lineage (NCBI taxonomy): Eukaryota > Metazoa > Chordata > Mammalia > Eulipotyphla > Erinaceidae > Erinaceus > Erinaceus europaeus. The sequence continues at coordinate 73,200,967 of NC_080167.1, read as the reverse complement.
TCCTCACTTGCCTTGTAGAGGAGACTAGCCACACCTCCGTGTGTGTGTGTGTGTGTGTGTGTGTGTGTGTGTGTGTGTGTGTGTGTGTGTGTGTACACAGGCGACCCTGTCTCTCACTCTCTGTATCTGGGGAGATAGAGAGATAGTAGTGGCCACCCCTCCGTGTGTGTGTGTGTGTGTGTACAGGCGACCCTGTCTCTCACTCTCTGTATCTGGGCAGATAGAGAGATAGTAGTGGCCACCCCTCCGTGTGTGTGTGTGTGTGTGTGTGTGTATGTGTATGTGTGTACAGGCGACCCTGTCTCTCACTCTCTGTATCTGGGCAGATAGATAGTAGTGGCCACTCCTCCGTGTGTGTGTGTGTGTGTACAGGCGACCCTGTCTCTCACTCTCTGTATCTGGGGAGATAGATAGTAGTGACCACCCCTCCGTGTGTGTGTGTGTGTGTGTGTGTGTGTGTGTGTGTGTGTGTGTGTGTGTGTACAGGCGACCCTGTCTCTCACTCTCTGTATCTGGGGAGATAGAGAGATAGTAGTGGCCACCCCTCAGTGTGTGTGTGTACAGGCGACCCTGTCTCTCACTCTCTGTATATCGGGAGACAGAGAGATAGTAGTGGTAGTGCACCTGGTTAAGTGCACACATTATAGTGTGAAAGGACCCAGGTTCAAGCCCTTGGTTGCCAACTGCAGGGCAGAAACTTTGAGTGAAGCAGGGCTGCAGGTGTCTCTGTTTCCCTCTTTAAGTTTATTTTCCCTTTTTGTTGCCCTTGTTTTTTTTTTTTTTTTTTTTTTATTGTTGTAGTTGTTGTTATTGATGTCGTTGTTAGATAGGACAGAGAGAAATGGAGAGAGGAGGGGAAGACAGGGGGGAGAGAAAGACAGACACCTGCAGACCTGCTTCACTGCTTGTGAAGCGACTCCCTTGCAGGTGGGGAGCCGGGGCTTTGAACCAGGATCCTTAAGCTGGTCCTTGCAAGTCTGCAGGTGTCTATCATTCTCTTCCCCTCTCTGTCTTCCCCTCCTCTCCTGTTTCTCTCTGTCCTATGCAACAACAACAACAACATCAATAACTACAACAATGAAAAAACAAGGGCAACAAAAAGGAATAAATAAATATAAAAAAACAAAATAAAAAATAAAAATAAATTATTTTCCTCAAGCCTCACTCAATTGCCAAGGGAGGTGTGACCTTATTTCATTTTACTCTTAAAAATGCATGGCAAGCTGATTTCTATTATAAGAAAATTAATTATGCCAATAATCTAAATATTGCAGTCTAGGTAATGACCATCTCATGAAGTTTGGAGGTAAAACAAACTCTTAGCTTTTGAATAGTTTTTTAGTAACTGGAGCATTTAAAACTTTTACATGAAGTTCAGGTTCTCATGTTTTTCTTCTTTTACCTGATTAATAATAACCTTCTGTATTGGTTGATAGTTTAGTTTTTCATGGTTATATTTGAAGGATTTTTAAATCTCTCTTTTTTTAGTGATTTAGTTATGGTCGACAGGATTTTAAGATAACAGGTTTAGGTCTATACTGCACCCACAACTATAAAGGTCCTTGCCCCTAATAACTTATCCCACTATTCTCACAGTCTTGGTTGGCATCTGCTACTTCTTTCTGTCTTCCTCTTCTCCTTTCTCTCCAAGTTAATGAGTTTCGGTTCTTTAAATTCTACAAATGAAACGATCCAAAAGTTATTTTTTACCTCCTTTCTTAATAAGCATAATCACCTCCAGTTCTAGTCATTTTGTACCAAGTTACATCTTCTGTTGTTGTTTATGTATTCCCTGTTCTTTATTCATCAGTGTCTATTCATGGATTTTCAGGCTGCGTCTACTCCTTGACTATGAATAGGGCAGCTATGAACATAGGGTTACATATGTCCCTTTGAAGTAGTTTTTCTGTGCCCTTTGGGTATATGTCTACTAGTGGTGTTGCTGGGTCATAATTCTGTTTTTACTTTAATTTGAGGACTCTCCGTATGGGTTTCCATAGGGCTGCACCACTCTGTATTTCCATCAGCAGTGTACCTGAGTTCCTTTTCTCCACATCCTTGCCGATAATTGTTGTTTCCCGTTTAGATCATGTGTGTATCTTCTGAGAGGATCTATTACCCACTTTTTATGTGCTGCTTTATTCATTCATTTGTCATTGTGATGTCTAGATAACATTTCTCAATTGCTGGGTTGCCTGTTTATTCTTGTAGATTTTCTGTCTCTGTAGTTTTTTCAATTTGGTATATTCATTTATTTAATCTGAATTTAGTTTCACTTGCACATGCAGTGGAGTTTTCAAATAGCATCCTGGGGTGTTTCACCATACTTTGTTCCATGTGTTTTATAGATTCACTAATATCCAGGTCTTTGACTCATTCTGAGTTAATTTTGGTGTATGTGGTGGTCTAGTCTCATTTTTCACGTGACTGTCCAGTTTCCCAGCAGTGTGTGTTGAAGAGGCTTTTCCATGGAATGACTTCGGCCCTCTGTCATATTCGGGTTTCCATATAGTCTGGATTTAATTCTGGGCTTTCTGTTCTGTCTCTTGTTTTTTCAGTCCATAAGCAAGAGGTACCTTCTATTTATTTTAAGTTAATGTTGGTTTATCTATTAACATTTTCTAATTGTTAAATGTATTTTTAAGCCTTATGATTCTGCAGATGACTGGTCTGAACATATCAGCTCTTCTGGGAAAAAATACTACTACAATTGCCGAACAGAAGTCTCACAGTGGGAAAAACCAAAAGAGTGGCTTGAAAGGTACTTGCTCTTAATCTCACCGAATCTTAACATTTCCTGCTCTTTATTCACAGCTACCCTCTTAGAGCACTACTCTGTGTAGAGACAGTCGTCACACTCCCTAACTGTAGTGGTTGGCTCCCTGTGTATCGTCACACTCCCTAACTGCAGGGGTTGGCTCCCTGTGTGGATTCTTCACGGTTTTTCTTAGCTTGGAAAGAAAGAAAAGCAAAACCCCTAAGGCAGGGCGGCTGAGGTAGCCCACTCGCAAAGTGTGCAGCTCTCCTGTGGCACAGCCAGGCTGGAGCCCGGTCACCACCACATTGTGGTCCCCTTAATTCTTTGTCTGCCTTCCTGCTTGTCTGACACTGTCTTAGAAATGAAAGAAAATCAAGCAGTTATCAAGAAGGAACAGCCAGTATATATGACATAACATGTTAATCTACCTTTATGCCTGTAGACTTACATTGTACAATTTTGGCTGCAGGGGAGTGGCGCGTGTAGTCAGTATGGTGATCAGTGAGCTGTTTGCTATGTCTGCTTCTCCGCACCAGCTAAATAATAGATGACCGTGTTTCATTTTTTGTATCTCACATGCCGTTTTTGTTAAATCAATGTACTTAAAATTTATCCTTTTTGTTGGTTTTAATTTTTAGAGAACAGAGACAAAAAGAAGCCAACAAGATGGCAGTTAATAGCTTCCCGAAAGACAGGGATTACAGAAGAGAGGTGATGCAAGCAGCAGCCACTAGTGGGTTCACCAGTGGAAGTAAGCCACTTTTTTTCTTTTAAATAGTATGTTTGATACATTCTTGTAGTTGGTAGACTTTGCAGACCTATACAGATTCGTTTAAACTACACATAAATTTTATGTTACATGTCTATGAGTTGTAAATGTATAAATTAAATAAAAACGCATGGGATTTTTTAAATTATTGTTATTGTTGTTGCTGTTGTTGAGTCGGTCCCTGACTTGCATTACTTTGTTTCTTGAGGCAGTGAAGGAATGCTTAGTACAGATCTATGCTCCCTACTCACAGTGGGTGTGATGAAGTTGCTCAGTATCCAGAATGCCGTGTTAGCTTTCCACATGTACATGTGGGTCCTCTTCCCCTGATCTAGTTCTTTCCTGTTAAACTAGACATTCTCATCCCATTCAAAACTCTCTGGGAAAGCGAGAGGGTTGTTCATCTTTATATTTGGAAATCACAGTGTTTACTGATAACTTCTTTCTTTCTTTATTTTCCCTTCTGTTGCCCTTGTTTTTTATCGTTGTAGTTATTGTTGTTACTGATGTCGTTGTTATTGTACAGGACAGAGAGAAATGAAGAGAGGAGGGGAAGACAGAGAGGGGGAAAGAAAGACAGACACCTGCAGACCTGCTTCACCGCCTGTGAAGCAACTCCCCTGCAGGTGGGGAACCCAGAATCCTTAAGCTGGTGCTTGTGCTTCGTGCCACCTGTGCTAACCTGCTGCGCTACTGCCCGACTCCCTACTGATACTTCTATTCTGAGATGATTTTCATCTGTAAGTCAAATTAGGGGCTTAGTCTGATGCTTTTCTAATGTTTTGTTACTTGCTTCCCTTTCCCAAAATAAAGTTAATGTTCCATTTTTATAGAGCTTTTAGACTATCAATTTTTGAAAAGTTGAAAAGGCATTCTGTGAATGAACAAAAATGAAGGGGCAGTGCTTTGTCTCTGAGGTGTCCTGTCACCCCCCCCCCCCCACTCCACACTATTGCTGGACCTTGCTTGTACTGTAATTCTACCAAATTACATGGTTTTTTCATTGTATTTCTTTATTTACTTATTTACTAGATAGAGATAACTAGATATCGTGGAGGGGTAGAGAGGGAGAGATAGACACCTGCAGCCCTGCTTCACCACGTGAAAAGCTCCCCTGCAGGTGGGGACCAGATGGTTTCCAAGCTCAAACTCGGGTTCTTGCTCATTGTGACGTGCACTCAACCAGGTGTGCCAGCATCTGGCACCAACACATTACTTTGAAGGTTGAGGAGACCCTGGCTTCAGTGCCTTGGCATTGCATGTGAAAAGAGTTGTGTTCTTGTCACTTAAACTTTCATAAAATCTTTTTTTAAAAAGTAACAAATTTTGGAATTCGGGCAGTAGCACATTGGGTTAAGCACGGGGGGGGGGGGGGGGGGGCGCAAAGCGTAGGGACTTCCGTATGGATCCCAGTTCGAGGCCCCAGCTCCTCACCTACAGGGGAGTTGCTTCACAGGTGGTGAAGCAGGTCTGTAGGTGTCTTTCTCTCTCTGTCTTCTCCTCCTCTCCATTTCTCTCTGTCCTATCCAACAAGGACAACAACAATACAACAGAATAAATAAATAAATATTAAAAACAACAAATTTTAAACGTTACTAGACCAGGCCTCTTTGTTTGGTGAATGATGGTTCCAAAGAGGAAAATGATTGAAGTTACCTGTTCTTCCTTCAGGTGGAATAAGTGAAAGTAAGTGACTAGAGGTTGGTTGGTTGTGGGTTTTTGTTGCTTTTTTACCAGAGCACTACTTTGGCTTCTGGAGGTGCTGGGATTGAATCTGGTACCTTGGAGCTTCAGACCTGAAGGTAGATTGCATAATCATTATGCTGCCTCCCTGGCTGAGAGTGAGAAATTTCATTGAAACCTGATGGATGTGTTTTTTGTCTTAATAATGGAATCAAGTTCATGTTTTTAGATGATCTTTTTTCTTTTAAAAATGAAATTAAAAATGAAATAATTCTCTTTGCCTTTTATTCATAATTTCAAAAGCAAATTGTATTTGTTGTAGAGAGAAGGAAAACATTTTGGAACATTGAATATCTTCTTTCTGCTTAACCAAGTAAAAAATTAAATATGTTTATATTTTATATCCAAAACTGGACTGCATCTTACAGCAGTTAATGCATTGTTCAGTCATCCTTTAAAGATGTGTTTGTGTCAGTTTATAATTTATGTTCACTATATGATACTCCATTTTAATATACCCTTGTTCATAAATAATTATGAGTACTAGGTGGTTTATATCCTACGTTCTCTAGCTTTGTCCACTTTTCTGATCACTTTCTTTAAGCAAATAGTAAGTGTTTTATGGTGAAATGACATTTATTCCGTTGTTAATTTTTAAGCAGCATTTGATGAAGGAACCTTAGCTGTATACATTTAAGTTGATTAGCTGAGCTGTCCTTCTTGTGGTAGTTACAAAGTCACTGAGACACAGTGCTTAACTCTCACTATCCAAAAATACATTGGCATTTTTTCCATGTTCCTGGTACATTGCTGGACCATCTCTGCTAAAGCTTAAAATGTCATTCTGTTTCAATTTGCAGTGTAGCAAAAATGTTATCCATACCTGTTAAAAATGATGAATACAGTTTCTAATGATAGTACTGCTATTTGAATCTGTTTTTCATGAAAACATCTGCTCTGTGGTTAGAGACACCTTAATGTGAGGTTTGTCAACAGTAGTGCTGAGGACTTTGGGGGTCCATTTTCTTTTTTTAATAATTTTTTAAATATTTATTTATTCCCCTTTTGTTGCCCTTGTATTGTTGTTGTTATTGATGTCATTGTTGTTGGATAGGACCGAGAAACGGAGAGAGGAAGGGAAGACAGGGGAGAGAGACACCTGCAGACCTGCTTCACTACTCGTGAAGCGACTCCCTTGCAGGTGGGGAGCTGGGGGCTCGAACCGGGATCCTTACGCTGGTCCTTGCACTTTGTGTCATATGTACCTAACCTGCTGCGCTACCGCCCAACTCCTGGGTTCCATTTTCTTATGGGATATTACCTGAGGTTATAAAATGCAGCACATCACAATTCCTTTTCCTTTTTACGGCAGATGCCAGTAGCATCCCCACTCATCCCAGTCCAAGCAGTCAAAACTGCCTCTAAACATCTACCAAATAGTTAGATGGTACACATAGAACCGCTTGCTGCATGAGCTGCAGGTCTCTTAGAAGTTATGAGCCGCCAGGTTTCCCTGCTCCTAGACTACTGCTGGTGCTTTGTTATTTCTCTTCCTCCTTTTAATATGTACTTACTTAGATATAGAGTGTAATGAATGAGACGAGAGATTAAATTAGATATAGAGTGTAATGAATGAGACGAGAGATTAAATTAGAGCCTCTGACACGTGAAACTGGGGGTTTGAACTCTGGTCCTGGTGCCTCTATCCAGTGTATCACCTCCTGGGCGCTTCCCCCACACAGCATGTAACTATTAGAACTGCTGAATTTTTTATTTTTATCTGAATACATTTACTTTATTTAAGATTTTGTTGGGCAAGGGGGAAAGTTCTTGGTTATTGAGTGAGAGGATTGGAGGATGGTTGTTGTATCGTTTCCCTTCCCGGGGGTTTCTGTTGTCGCCCTCAGCACCTCCAGGAAAGAGCAAGAATAGCACCAGATTTGTATATATGAAGTTACTGAGTCAGAAACAATTGGATTTTGATGTGATGGAAGTTTTCTTGTGTTTCTGTCAGGGTTCTCACTGAGGTTCAGTTGCCTGTACAACTCCACTATTCCTAGAAGGTTTTTGCTTGCTGTAGATAGAGGCCTAGAAGGGAGGGAGAGATACTTGCAGTGCTGCTTGTCCACCTACGAAGCTCTTCCCCCATAGCTAGGCTTGGGGTCTTGAACCTGGGTTTTCATTCATGGTAACATGAGGTCTACTGGGTGGACCATCACCCAGCTGCATGACTGAGGCTTTGTTTTTGTTGTTTGTGGGTTTTTGGGGTAACATCTAGTCCCTTTTGGTGCAGCAGGTAGGAGTTGAATACTGACTACATGCAAGCTGTCAGTTTACACTTCCTTCTTGTGCTCTCTAGGTCCCAGACTTGTAGAAACTATAAGTTAGAACGAAATAAATCAAAAGTGAGGATGTTCTTTGATGATGTTGCCATCACACATCGTGTACTTAAGCAGAAGGTGTTCACTATACGTGGCTGCTTTCTTTAGTTTTGGACTTACCTGTTGTAGTTTATGTTTGATGGTTGTTGGAATTTTTTAATTTTTTTTATTAAAACCAAAGCGCTGATTAGCTGATGGTGGTGCAGGGGATTGAACCTGAGACTTCGGAGCCTTAGACTGACAGTCTCTTTGTATAACCTTTATGTTATCTACCCCCACCCCTGGAATATCTTTCAGTTAGCGATTTTTTTTAAATCTCCCAAACTTGGTGACTGTTGAAGACTTGATTGATACACTTTAATGGAGGCATACTGTGTGCATAGATAAACTATCTGTAGCTTTAAGTCAGAAGAGAATTTGTTCTTAATATAACTGGTTTTAAGAAACAGATTTTTCTGACACTGCTGTGGTGGAGGATTTCTGTTTTCAGATTGCATTATCTGTGATGTGCTTTTATGATGAACTTGTATTTGTTGCTGTGATTTAAAGGTACAGATCACAGATGAGTTTGCTTACTGAATGCACAGTTTGTCATGAACCTGACCACCCTGAGATGAAAGAAACCATCGCAGCCCAGGCACAGGAGACTGGACCACCCACTGCTTGGCTGTTTCAGTCTTTACAATAACCTTCCGGGCCAAATGTGCAATTGCATTTTTTTAAGACCCTATGATCAATATTTTAAAAAGGATGATCAGTTTATTGTATCTTTCAAGTCTTTTAAACATCTTAAAGTGGTAACTTAAACATCTTTGCTTAAAGTGTTAAAGCCATATGTTGATTTTGTTAATACTTTGTTTAAACTATGGTCTATTTCTTTAATTTTATTTATTTTAATATTTATTTATTCCCTTGTTGCCCTTGTTGTTTTATTGTTGTAGTTATTATTGTTGTCATTGTTGAATAGGACAGAGAGAAATGGAGAGAGGAGGGGAAGACAGAGAGGAGGAGAGAAAGATAGACACCTGCAGACCTGCTTCACCGCCTGTGAAGCGACTCCCCTGCAGGTGGGGAGCCGGGGCTCGAACCGGGATCCTTATGCCAGTCCTTGTGCTTTGCGCCACTGTGCTACATACAGCCTGATTCCCAACTATGGTGTATTTCTAAAGAGCCCACTTGAAGTAAGAGTAGAGCTGGAAGTCCTCTTACTTGGATTTGGTGGTGGTAAGACTGTGGGCACTAACTGCTTGCAGCTTTATAAAAAGATAAAAGTACAAGTATGTTGCTAAACTAGCTGAAATTTCAAAGACAGGTTTCTAACATAATCTTCTTTCTTCTCCCTTCCATCATCCCACCATCTCTTTTTTCGAACTGTGAACTAAAGTGGAAGACAAGCATTCCAGTGATGCCAGTAGTTTGCTCCCACAGAATATTTTGTCTCAGACAAGCAGACACAATGACAGAGACTACAGACTGCCAAGAGCAGAGACTCACAGTAGCTCTACGCCAGTGCAGCACCCCATCAAACCAGTGGTTCATCCGACTGCTACCCCAAGCACTGTTCCTTCTAGCCCGTTCACGCTACAGTCTGATCACCAGCCAAAGAAATCATTTGATGCCAACGGAGCATCTACTTTATCAAAACTGCCTACACCCACATCTTCTGTCCCTGCACAGAAGACAGAAAGAAAAGGTATGCCATTATTACTAGGTGCTGCACGTTAAACTGGAAATTGTAATTATGACATTCTTTCTTAGCTTACCTGAGACTTAAACTCTCCTTGGGATCTTGTAGGATGCATAGATCTAGGCTTAGAAGTAGTATATTTAGTTTTTCTTTTATTAATTTTTAATTATAAGACCTCTTGTTTCTTGCTTTTGACACTCTGAAATCAAGTGCTTAGTCAAGTACTTAATTGTTAAAGTAATATAAATACCTTCTCAAAGCCAAATGATTTTTCCTTTATATTTGTATAAAGCATTTCTCTCTTTTTTTGTAATTGCCTTGTTGGCTTAGTTAGATGGCTTAGCCTTGATTTTTCTATTAGTTAATATTTAATATTGAGAAACTTTAAAATTTGTCATTTCTACATCAGATGCAACTATTGGTTTTAGTTTGTGGCATAAATATAGTCATGGACCACAAGGTTGGGAGTCCTTATATCTGAATTAGAACGTAAGTCTGAAGGACCGCAGTTAAACCTTGCAACCCAAATTGTATTTATCCAACTTAGTGCTAATAATCATAGTATGTCCAGAAAATTAAGGCGAAAAACTCAGTGACAACTACAGGTAGAATAATATATTTGTATTTGCATAGACTAGTCTATATGAAAGCTCTTTAATGTTCAGTAAGCAAATTGTAGTTGATGGACTCTTGCCAGAATAGCATTAAGTGCAGAGGAACTTTTAAATGCCCTGTAGCTTTTGGAGATGCTTTGTGAACTTGATAAGTCTTAAAATTTAAATCTATGTCCAATTCATTATCTCCTATTGATTTGTTTATGGATGTTTCAAGTAATTGAAAGTCTTATGCTTCTAATCTCCTTTATATGCATGCTATTTGAATCTCCTTTGCAATTGTTGCATAGAGCAAACACAAGCAACCCCAAGTACTGACAAATTCTCTTAGGATGATTTCTACTGAAATTTATATGTAGAAGTCATATTTTCCAGATTTATCTTTATCTTTTAATCTAAATCTGCCAAGACAATTCTTGAGTGAAAAGTATGAATTGTTAATAGTATTTTGTATTGGATATTAATGATTTTGCACTTCAAATAATTTTTATTTGATCACAGAAGCTTATATTCAAAATTCTTTTCAGTGTCATTCACTTCTTACTCATTTAATACTTAGATCTTAACTTCCTATTTCCGGCTTTCTTTTCTTAAACATCATTATTTTCCGGTCTTCCGTGTTCTTTTTGTTTGTTTTGTTCAGCATGCCTTCTTTTTATGAGAAGTCTTTCCCCCACCCCAAGTCATTTTATTAGGGAAATAATGGTTTACAGAACAGCTGTCATCAGAATGTAATTCCTCTGTCTCTCTGTGATAGTTGTGTGCCCATCATGAGTAGTCATTCTTACTACCTTGTCTGCATATGTGACTCAGCTCTTGCTTTACACACATCAGCATCACTTCTGTTCAGAGTATGTCCAAAGTTTTCTTTCTTCCCACACAACTGATTGCTAGCGTCTAAGTAAGTAAAAGTGCTATTGGCCTAACTTCTTCAGCATTCTTGCCCATTTACCCCATCTTATCTATTGACAGATCTTATAGCATATGTCTGTTCTTATTGTTACCATTGCCATTACTGTCACTTCTTTAAATTACTATTGTGCTTCCTTAGTATTCAGCCCGTTTACTTGTGTTGGCAACATTATGTGACTTAGATTGCACTTGTCATTTATTTAAGGACACCTAGCTTTTCCATTATCCAAAGGATAAAGTCCACACTCAGTAAAATTATAGCACTGTTTGATAGTGCTTGCAGTGTCATAACCAGCTTGATCACCAGTATTCCACTGATACTCCCTTTTGCTTATCTGCCGCAAACTTTTATATTTCGAAACTGTTATTTTAAATTTATTTTACATCTATGACAGTGGTTTACAAAATTGTAAAATTACAGGGTATAATTCTGGGCCCTCACCTTCCCAACAATAATCATATACAACATTCTAGCAGTTTGTTTACATCTAGGTTTGTTGTTACAAAATTTGTATGTCTCAGGTCTCGAGATTAAGCCCCTCCAGCAGTTGCTTTCACCCCTTAGTTTGCTAAGCATAATTACCTCCAGTTCCATCTACTTTGTCCCAAATGACATAGTATTATTATTTTTTTAATTGCAGGGTAGTATTCCATATATAGAGAGTATTATATCCCATAACTTTATCTAGCCATCTCTCAGTGGGCATTTTATATAGATGTTAACCTTAAACAGAGAAAATTTATTACTTGGGAGTAGCCTACTTAAATAAGGAAAATTGTAAAAAGTCTTTGCTGGTGCTTCTTATATGTGGATTGAAGACAGCACTGTCTCCTTAAGTACGTTGCATACAATTCCGTTTTCTAGATTGTTTTCCAGTTCTTCTAAGTTTATGGAGCTGTCTTAAAGGTTTTAAGGCTTGTTTGTTTTTTTGTTTGTTTCAGAGATGTTCATGTTCAACTTTTAGCTTTCTACTGAAGGTTATTTGTAGGTGTCGATGTAGTGGTGCAATATGTAGTTGTAGTTCCTTATATTTTCATTGCCAGCTATTTTTGTCAAGTTGATGGGTCATATAAAATCAGTTGCCTTAATTGTTAATACTATTGATACTATGGGGCCAGGCGGTAGTGTACCTGGCTGAGTGCACATGTTACAGTACACAAGGACCCAGGTTCAAACCCCTTATCCCCACCTGCAGCGGGAGACTTCCACAAATGGTAAAGTAGTGCTGCAGTTGTCTCTCTCCTTTCCTTCTCAGTCTCTACCCATCTCTATCAAGTAAATAAAATCTCAAAAATTAGATAGTATTGATATAACTATGTTGTCTCTAAGGATATCAACATTGGAGTGCTATGTTGAGTAATATAAAAGTGCAGTATCTTTGCTTTTCTTTACCACAGCTCTGCCATTAGTGTTTGAAAGATAGTAAGTGGTCAGTAAACACTGTATTTATATAAAGAGTTAGAAGTGATACAGAGTATGATGAGGTTTGGGGAAATACTTTCACTGGTCATGATTTTAAAACATTTGGAGACAGATTAGAGTGTCTTAAGTTTCTGCATTTTAATGAAATAACAGTATAATAGAAAAACTCTTGGGAGTTGGGCGGTAGTGCAGCAGGTTAAGCACACGTGGCACAGAGCGCAAGGACCGGCGGTGTAAGGATCCTGGTTCGAGCCCCCGGCTCCCCACCTGCAGGAGAGTCACTTCCAAGCGGTGAAGCAGGTCTGCAGGTATCTATCTTTCTCTTCCCCTCTCTGTCTCCCCCCCCTCCATTTCTCTCTGTCCTATCCAGCAACAACGACATCACTCACTACAAAAATAAAGCAACAAGAACAACAAAAGGGAATAAAAAGAAGAAAAGAAAAACTTAGCATGCCAAAAATAATCAAAAATTGACTTTTTGGTATCCAAACTAATCATAGATTCCATCCTTCCTTCCTCCTAGATTTGAGCAAAATAGTCAAGGAACATGGAGGCCCTTATTCTTTGCTTTGGTCATATAAATTTCTAGTCCAGAGAACTAGAAACTTCATTAAATTCATTGCATTTAATCCATCCACTTTCCTTCCTCTCTTCCTTTGTTTTTAATTTATTTTGATTGCTACTAGAGTTATTGCTGTAGTTTATTGCCAGCACAAAGATCCCCAAGCTCCTACTGTCCAACCTCCCCCCCACACACACACACACACACTTATTTTATTAGACAGAAATTAGAGGGGTAGGGTAGATACAGGGAGTGGAGACAGACACCTGCAGCCCTGCTTCTGATTCATGAAGGTGGGGACTGGGGATTTGACTCTGTGTCCTTGCATGTGGTAACAGATGTGCTCAGCTAAGTGTGCCCCATGTCCGTGCCCCATGTCCAGCCCTAGTCAGCAGTTAAGCAGTTCAAAGTTGTTTTCATTAGCATAGATGATGTTTGAAAGCTAAACATGATAGCCACAGAAACACACCCCAAGCTAGCCCCTAGAACATGTGTATCTCTAAGCAAGTGGTATGTGGGTGGAGTGCAAGAACTGCCTGCGTGAGGCCTCAGTTTACATCTACAGCAGCACATACTAGAGCGGTGTTTTGCTCCTGGAACAGCAGAACGCATGCTGCTACCTTACTCTTGATCTGATAGGGGTTGGGGTGGAACTGGGTCAGTCAGTCATGGCTGTGAGGTGTGAGTCACTGGAATAAACTTCCCTTCATGTTTTGACTCTTAACTGTAAACTGAGAAATTGCACTTGAAGTTTTTTTTTTTTTTTAAAGATATTTATTTTCCTTGTTGCCCTTGTTTTTATCATTGTTGTGGTTATTGTTGCTGTTATTGATGTTGTCATTGCCGGATAGGACAGAGAGAAATGGAGAGAGGAGGGGGAGAGAAAGACAGACACCTGCAGACCTGCTTCACCGCCTGTGAAGCGACTCCCCTGCAGGTGGGGAGCCGGGGGCTCCAACCAGGATCCTTGCACTTTGCACCATGTGCGCTTAACCCGCTGCGTTACCACCTAACCCTTGAAGAAGTCTTAATCATGGTTATTAACATAATGTAGTGGGCCACTCTGATGTGAAATGTTTTTTAAGGATTGCTATATATTTCTGAAAAAATATGCAATAATTATTAAAGTATTCATTGAATAATGAAATACATTAGTGGAGAAATCTTTTCTGTTTTAGATAATTTAACTAGAAGTTAATGGTGACATTTTAACAGGAGAAGTAAGTGGGTAAACGGCTTAGATAATATTGAGGGGGGCCAGGTGGTAGGTAGCATGTGTGGTTGATCACACTTTACAATGCTCAAGGACCCAGATTCGAGCCCCCAGTCTGCACCTGTGGGGGGCAGGGGGCTTTGCGAGTAGTAAAGCAGGGCTGCAGATGTCTCTGTCTCTCTATCATCCTCTTCCTTCTCAATTTCTGGCTGTCACTACCCAATAAATAAATAACGATAATTAAACTCAGAAAATATTTTGAGGGCCTTTTAATAAAAATCCAGGTGCATTTTTCTCAAATATAAAAGTCGACAAGTTTGTTAAATTTAAAACTTCTGTGACAGAGATATAGTATAGACTCTAAAAGATATCAAAATTCATACAAAGCAATACCAGAAAAATAAACGTGAGCAAAAGGATATGAATAGTCATGACTTCCCATCTCACTTCATATAAAGTTAACACGTGATTCAGGACAGATCAGATTACAACTACAAAAAGTAACAGAAAAATCTTTAGGACATTGGAACTAGGATGATGTTTTTTGCACGTGACCACACTCCCCCTCCCTTCCAGCACAGTAGCAAAGCGGATGCATTAGACCTGAGCATTTAGAGGACATATCAGTGAAGAGCAGACCCATAGAACAGGAGGGGATTTTATAGATGTATTTTTAAGTGTTTGAGAGTGAGAAATTGACACTTTTGTGTATTGTGTATTGGAGTACAAAAATCGGGTGGGAGGGAGAACCAGCCCAGGGGCAGTGCACTCGTCTACCAAGAGTGCAAAAAACACACAGCTGCTAGGAAGTAACAGTTTGATGCTTCCTCAGAGAGTTGTTATAACAGTCCAGCAACTCCACGTCTGGATATTTAAAAGATTTGAAAGCCAAGGAAACAGGTCTTTATAGCCCAGTGTTACAGTAGTGTGGTTCACAATAGTTACCATGTGCTAACAGTTCCAAGTGTCCATGAACAGATAAGGATACGCAAGATGTGAGATTGTAAACATGCAATATTTATTAAATTTACTTGGGAATGCAATTCTGATAAACTGCTCGAAGCTGAATGGACTTTAATTCCTAAGCTAAGTTAGTTATACCAGAGACAAAAGTACCATCATGTATGATCCCACTTAGTGAATCACCTAGAATGGACACATTTCATAGAAACTCAAAGAATTGTGCTTACCAAGTACTGTAGGGAAGGGCTTGTGAATTACTGTTTATATAGAAATTTCCCCATGATGTCTTTATTATACTGTATCTTGTGCATTCCTTTATACAACTTTGTATCGTACACTTCTTCTCCAAACCACCACTCAGGGTGCTGCTCTTAGTGGCCATGTGTTCTGTTCACCTTGACTGTTGTAGCTGTCAGATTCACAGAAAATAATTATCACAAATACATTTTACTGTGTTTAAAACAGAAAGACTTAGCATATCCAAAAAAGTACTTTAGAAATAAATTTTGAATTTGGCTTATGTTTTGGAAAGATGACTGAGTTTACTTGACATCTGATAGGTTAAGATTGGCTGGGCTGAGTCTCCTGGCCAGGTACTCCTCCTACTAGTAAAAATTGGAAATTTAAATATATAATTTATAACCAGAAGCATAAAGGGATAGGAAAATGGATAAGCAGATACATGTACTTTAACTGAAGGTCAAAACCAAAGAGTTCCATACTTCATGTTGTCCACTTTGTCTCAGTACCATCAGCACAGAGCAGAGCAGGCAGTTCATACTTCATGTTGTCCACTCCGTCTCAGTACCATCAGCACAGATCAGAGCAGAGCAGGCAGTTCATACTTCATGTTGTCCACTCCGTCTCAGTACCATCAGCACAGAGCAGAGCAGAGCAGACAGTTCATACTTGATGTTGTCCACTCCGTCTCAGTACCATCAGCACAGAGCAGAGAGGCAGTTCATACTTGATGTTGTCCACTCCGTCTCAGTACCATCAGCACAGAGCAGAGCAGGCAGTTCATACTTGATGTTGTCCACTCCGTCTCAGTACCATCAGCACAGAGCAGAGCAGGCAGTTCATACTTCATGTTGTCCACTTCGTCTCAGTACCATCAGCACAGAGCAGAGCAGAGCAGACAGTTCATACTTCATGTTGTCCACTCCGTCTCAGTACCATCAGCACAGAGCAGAGCAGAGCTGAGCAGGCAGTTCATACTTCATGTTGTCCACTCCATCTCAGTACCATCAGCACAGAGCAGAGCAGGCAGTTCATACTTCATGTTGTCCACTCCGTCTCAGTACCATCAGCGCAGAGCAGAGCAGGCAGTTCATACTTCATGTTGTCCACTCCGTCTCAGTACCATCAGCGCAGAGCAGAGAAGAGCAGGCAGCGCTGTGCTATTGCTGCCACGGGTTGCGTCTAGTCAGCACTGCTCTCTAGCTGTCAGATCATCGTAGTGAATGACAATCACAGATGCAAAAGGCAAAATGTTGCTAGAATTCAAACAAGATACCACCCCAGTGGTAAGACTTAGTTTTGGGAAATCTCTTGAAAATATAAGGCTCGGGGAACTTTTGTCAGAGGAGGTAAGAGGGTAGTACTCTTCAAAAGCATAGGAACCTATGAAATGATTTGTAATGCAAATATGGCACATTTTAAAAACATTCTTTTGCTGTTTACTGTCTTTTTAAACAATTCTGTATATACAGGTATGTCAATCTCACATCTTTTTTAAAATATTTATTTCCTGTTGTTGCCCTTGTTTTTCATTGTTGTTGTAGTTATTGTTATTAACGTTGTCGTTGTTGGGTAGGACAGAGAGAAAGGGGGGGAGAAAGACAGACACCTACAGACTTGCTTCACCGCCTGTGAAGCGACTCCCCTGCTGGTGGGAGCCAGGGGCTCAAATTGTATCCTTACTCCAGTCCTTGCGCTTTGTGCCACCTGCGCTTAACCTGCTGCACTACTGTCCAATTCCCTCAACCTCACATCTTAATATATATGTGTATATGTATCAGAGTCTTGATTAAAGATTTTTGGTGAATAGATTTAATGTCTGGTTATTCCCTTTATCAGTACAGGCATTTAGTGATTGTTTAGTTATTGTAGGAGGCCGGGCAGTAGCACAGTGGATTAAGCACAGGTGGCGCAAAGCACAAGGACAGGCGCAAGCATCCTGGTTCGAGCCTCCAGCCCCCACCTGCTGCAGGGAGGTCACTTCACAAGCAGTGAAGCAGGTCTGCAGGTTCCTTCCCTTCCTCTCATGATTTTTCTCTGTCTTAACCAATAACAAGGGCAACAAAAGGAAAAAAATAGGATTTCATTGATAACTGTTGTGTATTTATGGAAACCTTTACTTTCCTCTCTGTTAACCACACATTCTGAATTGAGTGCTGAGTGTGAGACTATATGACACACAAGCTCATGGGCCTATATTGCAGAGGGATCCAGCCGGCAGGTCTGTGTAAATGCCTCCTTGGTGGCAGGTCCTGTGCTACACATTGCCAGAATGAGCAAGATTCCTCTTCTGTAGGAGTTCGTATTCTGATAGGAAGAATAGATGACACTGAAACTGCAAAGATTCTGGGTTATATAATAGACATTAGTGTATTTACTACACAGAGGTCAGGCATGTAACCATTATCTTTCTCGATTGGGGTTTTAATGATGAAACTAAGGCTCCCTTTCAGGGTATCACTTGTAAAAAAAAAAAAAATTCCACCTGCTGGGGGTTGCTTCACAGGCAGGTCTGCAGGTGTCTTTCTGTCCCTTTCTCTTCCCCTCCTCTCTCAATTTTTCTCTGTCCTATCCAATGACAGCAATAATAATAATAACAACTGATAAACAACAAGGGCAACAAAAAAATTAAACTGAGTCAACACATGTAGATTGGGTTGGATACTACTGACGTGGGTGTGGCTGAGTCACTGCTTTCCCTGGTTTTGTGACTTTAAGCAAATTGTGTAATTTTGTGCTGTTTTCCTGCCTATGATATTGCTATATGAAAATACCTACTTCATTCTGTCCAGTGAGGTAATTACTGGAGTTAAGTGCCAGACTCTTTGTAACGATTAGTGAAGTGCGTGCGTGCGTGTGTGCGTGCGTGTGTTCATGTGTGTTCATTCATGGAAGTTGTGACATTGGTTCCAACTTTCTCTATGCATGTCATTTTTTTCTCTTCAGCTTTATTGTCTTTTTATTTAGAATCTACAACAGGAGACAAATCTGTACCACATTCTTGCACAACTCCTTCCACGTCTTCTGCTTCTGGACTGAATCCCACCTCTGCACCCCCAGCATCTGCCTCAGCGATCCCCGTCTCTCCTGTCCCACAGTCACCAATACCTCCATTACTCCAGGACCCCAATCTCCTTAGACAGCTGCTGCCTGCTTTGCAAGCCACGCTGCAGCTAAATAATTCTAACATGGACATATCCAAAATAAATGAAGGTAAGCCTTCACAGTGACATTGAAAACAATTTGCACAGTGCAAAAGTAGATAATTAGTAAAATGTCTAATCTGAATGATATGTCTTTCTTAAATTGATTTTTTTGGGGGAAAGATCTTTCAAAAAGACTTTCTATGTACCTGAAGATAAGCTGTTCTGTTTGTCTATGTGGGATTTTTAAAAAATTATTTATTAATTTGATTGGACGACAAAACCAGAGCATTGCTCTGACACATGCAGTGCCAGGAATCCAACTTCAGACCAGAACTTTATCTTTTCTGTCACTTCCTGGACTGCTGCTTCTATTTGTTTTATGAAGATCTTTAAAGCAGGGTCCAGGCATTGGCACGCCCAGTTAAGCACACAGATGCAAGTTCAAACTCCCGGCTCCCCACTTATAAGGGGGACGCTTCACAAGCAGGTTTGTCTAAGTGTCTTTCTTTCTCCCTCTCTGTCTCCCCTTCCTGTTTCTCTCTGTCCTATCCAGTAAGGGGGGTGGGTGGTGTCTTTAAAGCTGATTGAAAAAGCCAGGTAAATCACTCAGTTGGTAGAGCATCAGACTTGCATGTCTTCAGCTCCTAGTTTGCTTCCTAGTGCTGCATGTATTGGAGCAGTGCTCTGGCTTCTGTGTCTCTACCTCTCATAATAATAAAAATTTTTAAACAAAATGAAAATCACTTGGATTTTTTTTTTGCATATTTGAAAATATGGATCTGGTGGTTATTTGGTATATTTGTGACTTTGCCCACTTTAGTTCATTTGGCTCTTCTTTTGAAAGAGTTTGGGTGGGGGGGGGACGTGCAGCTCTGCTGTACCATTTGTGAAGCTTCCCCTAGCAAGTGGGGGCTGAAGTCTTAAACCCTGATTCTCATAATGTGTATGGTACTCTCTACTTGGTGTGTCACCACCTAAGTCCTGGAAGGTTTGCAATGTGCTAATTACTAGAAGAGTAGAGATCAAAGCAGTTCCTTCTTTATAATACTTGAAAGTATTTTGGAGACATGTAATATATAACATCGTGTGTGTGTGTGTGTGTGTGTGTGTGTGTGTGTGTGTGTGTGTGTGTGTGTGTGTGTCCCCGTTAGTTGCATTGTTGATTGCAGCTTTGCTTTTCAGTGTTTTGCAGCAGTATTTATTTAAGCGGCCACTCTGGAGTCTGAATTGAATTGAATATAGTTTTAATTTAGAATCAAACATTAACCCCTAAGTAAGAGTACCATGCAATTTTCTGTTTGGTATAAATAATATCCATATTACTGTCATCATTAACACTAAGTGATTAAGGTAGTCAGGCTTGTTAGTCATTAATCTACTGATTTTCCTAAATCATGAACCTGTTAAATTTCCTTTTCTATTTTTATGTCTCAGATCGTTTCATCTCTTTAGACCCATATTACCCACATTCTAGACTTCTGAGAGTTCTTATTTGAGTTACTGCAAGTGGTTTTTTCAGGTGTTTTTTTTTTTTAAGAGTTTTTGAGTTACTAATAATGCTATGTATGACTTTTAGTTCTTACAGCAGCTGTGACACAAGCCTCATTGCAGTCTATAATTCATAAATTTTTTACTGCTGGACCATCTGCTTTCAACATAACTTCTCTGATTTCTCAAGCTGCCCAGCTTTCTACACAAGGTATAACTTTTTTTGTATCTCTAGAGTAGTCTTCATATATTTATATTATCAGATTTTTTAATCTCTGGAGAGATGAACTGTATATGTTGTGGGTTTTGTAATGTTGTACATAATGTATTTACTTACCGTTTTTAGACGAAGCAAACATATGGCATTTATCTCTAGGTTGCCATCAAATCTGTAATGTAGTTTATATTACTTTGGAATTTGAGCTAATGAAGTATTTTACTCCAAACTATAACATACCCAGTCCTTGTGAAATGGGTCTATTTGAAGAGTCAAGGTTGATAGTCTTGAGTGAGCATGGTAATTGGCAAGGCCTCCCTTGAATTACCCTTTCCTCAGTGGAAAACATGAGAAGTGAAAGAACTCTTTATTAACTTGTTTCCCCAATCCCAAATAAATGGATATAGCAAGACCTAGTCTAAATTTAAAGTTACCAAAGTAAAAAGACTTAAAACTGGATTGTGTTATGATGCTAGAGACTGGAGGGTAGCTTGCCCCAGGTGTGAAATAAAGATGTTTTCCATCAAAGAGTAAAGAGTAGGTTTACCACATTAGTGGGAGGGATACTTATGTGTCTCTTAACAAGCAGCTCATTTAGGCCCCATTTTCCTTGGTGAGTGTCTTGGGTTATTACTTATCTCGGGTAGTTGGGAGGAAGGTCGGTGCCGGCTCCCACACATGTATTACAGCTCTTGTTTGTTTGTTTGTTTGAAATTGCTTGTTTCACTTCGTTACAGCTCAGCCATCTAATCAGTCTCCAATGTCTCTAACATCTGACGCGTCATCCCCAAGGTCGTACGTGTCTCCACGAATAAGCACACCTCAGACGAACACAGTCCCTATCAAGCCTTTGATTAGTACTCCTCCTGTTTCCTCACAGCCAAAGGTATGAGGACTGGGAGGAGGGGAGCTAGAGGCTTGAACTGGGGTCCTTGTGTGGGTCCTTGCACTTTGTACTATGTGCACTTAACCCAGTGTGCTGCCACCTGGCCCCCTCATACATAGAGTTTTTGTCTTTAACTGATGAAAGAAAGCATTATTTCTAACAACCCTTCTCCAGATACTTTTCTAGTCACTTTCTATACTAAGAGCTTTATATCTATTATATTTAACTTTCATATAAAAATACAGCTATGATTTGCATCACTTGATGTGAAAGCTAGATGTTTTAATTCCTTACTACAAATTTCACTTGACTGTAGTGCCTGTGTTTGGATTATCTTACATGGAAGGCCCCTCAGCATAGTTGGAATATTATTGTATGGGGTAGGGTGCATGGGAATAACATAATGGTTCTAACAAGAGACTTGCCTGAGTGAGTCTCCAAAGTCCCAGGTTCAATACCCTGCACCACCTTGAGCCAGAGCTGAGCAAGTATACTTGTTAAAACAAAGAAAGAAAATTGTTCTGTTCTTACAGATGTTGAACAGGAGCATATAATGCTGCAGTCAAATTTTCTTTCACTTCATTTGGATCTTAATCTACAAATCCATCAGTATATCCAAACATGTAATTATTTGCTATTAACATCACAACCAGGTGCACCATCACCTAGCCCATGGAATTATTTTTAAGTTACGGTAAAACAGTGAGTTATTATAAAGCAAAACAAATTGTTGACTAATCATGAACCTAAAGGCAACAATATTGCAGATGAAGATTTTGGGAGCGGGGGTCTCAAAAAAAACAAACAGCAGTGAGTTACTAAAGTATTATGTGACTTTTTTGTGGTTATAAGTACAATTCTTTTTTATATTTTTATATATATTTTTAATATTTATTCCCTTTTGTTGTCCTTGTGTTATTGTTATAGTTGTTGTTATTGGTGTCATTGTTGGATAGGACAGAGAGAAATAGAGAGGGAGAGAGAAAGACAGACACCTGCAGACCTGCTTCGCCGCTCGTGAAGCGACTCCCCTACACGTGGGGAGCCGGGGGCTCGAACTGGGAACCTTATGCTGGTCCTTGTGCTTTGCACCACATGTGCTTAACCCACTGTGCCACCGCCCGACTCCCACAAGTACAATTCTTAAGCTTAAGTTCAGATATAAGAACACATTGAAACATAGCTTGAAGTTAATGGTTGGCCAGCTTTTAAGTTTTTCTTTTTGGCTCCTTCCAGCTCTACTTTGATCATCTATTTACATATATTTTGGAGTCTTTTTATTTATTTATTTTTAATTTCTTTATTGGGGAATTAATGTTTTGCATTTGGTAAATACAGTAGTTTGTACATGCATAACATTTTCCATATAATAATACAATCCCCTTTAGGTCCTCTGTCATCCTTCTTGGACCTGTATTCTCCCCCTCCACCCCCCCACGTCTTTTTAGATAGATTTTTTTTTTTTAGTTCTGACCTTTAATTTATTACTTTGTCCTTGATTGCCTGTAGTTTGTTGGGAGGGTCAACATGAAAGCCTTGGCTTTCAAATTTAAAATTTATTTTTATGATGATAAATTTAAGTGTCTAATAGATGATGAGTAAAAGTAGAATAACTCAGAATGTTAGTTTTATAGTCAGCTTGTAAAATTAACTTTTAAAAGCTCGTTTAATCAGAAGAGCATCAGTTCTTTATACTCTACTTTTTGTATACCACACCAAGGATGAACGCAGGGTTGTGCATGTATCACTGCTGCCGAGTTGCCACCCTGAGTGGGCTGACTGTTTTTCACTGTCTGAAAAACAGGAGAAATACCACAGTGCTCCTCCATTACTCATGGAGCTCCCTTAGATGCTGTCCGAACTGTCCCATGTGGTGCCTCAGCTCAAATCCAGGACCCCATGCAGAGCAAACCGTGTGCTGTACCTGCTGAGCTAGCTCCTGCCTCCCTTAAGTTTGGAGGACTTTGTGAGTTTTTCTTTTTTTTGTTTTGTTTTGTTTTTTTTATAGTTGGTCTTATTTAGACCATGTAAAATTGTAAAGGAAAAAACTGGAATTTCTAATGAGGCCTGGTGTTCAGAAGTAGCGGTACTATTTGGATTTGTTTGGAAGGATTTTGGTGATCCTTCCCACCACAATTATTTGGTTGAATGATGTGACCTAATCACTTCTGATTCTGTTTGCCACTGCACCTTTTTCTGTGCTAATCCCCACTGGCAATTGTGGACATCTTGGTCTACTTTTTCTGGATAATATGTTTTTTGGAAGAGTACCCTGTTTGAATCTTTTATGGGTTATGCTTTTTTTGTTTCTGCCTCCAGGGTTATCGCTGGGGCTTGGATGAATCCACTGCTCCCAGAGACCCTTTCCCCCCCATTCTTGCCCTTGTTTATCGTTGCTGTTATCATTATTGTTGTTAGTAGTATGGTTGTTATTGTTGTTGGATAAGACAGAGAAATGGAGAGAAGAGGGGGAGAGAAAGACAGACACCAGCAGACCTGCTTCACCGCCTGTGAAGCGACTCCCCTGCAGGTGGGGAGCCGGGGGCTCAAACCGGGATCCTTACGCCGGTCTTTTCGCTTCACGCCATGTGCACTACCGCCCAGCGTCCCTATGGGTTATCCTCTTATTCTCTAACGGACTAGTCTATACATTCTTTCCAGTTAAAATTTTAGTAGTTCTGTATGATGTGGTAACGCGTTTATTTTTTTAAGAAATAACAAGTCAGATAAGGTATTATAACCTTACATTAGGAAGACAATGGAACTGAAAATGAGGAGAATCTTAGTTGTATTCTAAGAAAGTAACTATACCCTTGGGCCACTTTTTGAAGAAACTGGATAATGAATTTCAAAAATTGATTCTGCTACTTTCCATCCTTACGGCATTTCATTTGATTTTTTTTTCCTCAGTGTTTTAGCTGAGTAATAAGGTTATTTCTAGAGAGACGTGAATTTAAGGATCTAAATAATTTACACAATTATATGCCACTAATAGTACAGCTCTTGTTGACTTAAAATTACTAAAAAGTAGAAATAATAAAATACAGTTTCATTGATTTAACACTTCTGCTTGTTCTAGTCTGTGTTACTTGCTTGTGTAGTAGAAATCTATCTTAGCAGAGTTTTGCCTTGCAGGTTAGTACTCCCGTTGTTAAACAAGGACCAGTTTCACAGTCTGCCACACAGCAGCCGGCACCTGCTGACAAGCAGCAGGGCCATGAGCCAGTCTCTCCTCGAAGTCTTCAGCGCTCAAAGTAAGTTGATGCACTGTGTTGAGACACTATTTCTTCTAGCATGGCATACTGTATTTTTTATCTTTATTTAATGACACTTTGTTTTTATTAAGATTTTATTTATTAATGAGAAAGACAGGAGGAGAGAGAAAAGAAAGACATCACTCTGGTACATGTGTTGCCGGGGACTGAACTCGGGACCTTATGCTTGAGAGTCTAATGCTTTTATCCACTGTGCCACCTCCCCGACCACCATACCATTACTGCATTGTTTAAATGTTGTAAATATATGTGTCATAGAACTTGGCCTTTGGAATCCATGGAGTGCTTGGTGCATGTAATACATAATTTACAACCATTCTTTATCTACAAATAGTATCTTTCACATTGAATCTTGGGTGGTATTTTTTTATTATTATTATCCTTTTTTACTGGAGAGAGACTCCTTCAGCCCTGCTTCACCACTTGTGAAGCTTTTCCCCTGCAGGTGGGGACCTGGGGGCTCAAACTTGGGCCCTTGCTCACTGTAATGTGTGCGCTTAACCAGGCATGCCACCACCTAGCCCCAAATCTTGGGTGATTTTGAAGAAAGCAGTTTGTTTTACTTAGAATATTATTATAGGAGTAATGTGTGTGTGATATTTGAACAAAGGGGTGCATGACTCGCATTCTTGATTTGTTGGACCTTAATCAGTTCTAGCCTCCTGAGAGCAGTTTCAGGCGTGTAGTGCAGAAGTCGAAACCTCACCCTTAAAGCATGACCCACTCAGCTGGTGTGTGCCAGACTGTTTTAATAGTCCAGCTCTGGCATGTACTGTCAAATGGAACGGTTTTGCGTTGTCAGTTATCTTTACTGGTTAACAAATACAACTTGAAATGATTTTTATTTGATTACTTTTTCTATTTTTATTTCATGTGAGTTGGCAAAATAATTCTACTTTTTACTGTTTTACAAACAAGCATTTCAGAACTTAATACATCTAGGTGAGAGTTTTAACCAATGCTCAGAACCTTTTTTTTTTTTTTTTTTTTTTTTACTTTATTTGATAGAGACAGCTAGAAATTGAGGGGAAGGGGGATATAGAGATGGAGAGACAGACTCCTGCAGGTGGTGACTGGGGGCTTGAACCTACGTCCCTGTATTTAATCAGGTGCGCCAGCTCTCAGCCACAGGAAATGTTTTTAATTTTGTCTTTAGAGCTACAGTGTTGTTTTGAATACCCTCAGTGGTGAGACCTCTTCGATTTTTGGAAGATTAGTTTTTGGAATTCAACTTGGGTGATTAAATTTTTGGTTCTTAGCACATTTTATCCCCAAGCCCCAGCCCAACCCATACGGTTTTAAAAGACAATACCCAGTCCAGAGTCTTCCTTTTTTTTTTTTTTTTAATCTTATTTTGCTATTAAACTCATTCATGTTAGTTAATAAAAGCTATGTTTTTAATTCATATTACTTAATCCTGTAACATTTTTTTCTTAGATTGAGCAAGGGCAATCTCCCCCCCCCCCCCATCTATATGTATTTAAGATACAAAATTCAGGTGTGCTTTTTATCGGCAGTGTAAACTGGGACCATTTCTTAAGCACTGTTACTAGTATCTAATAGTGTACAATGTAGTCATCAGGTTCTGCTGTCTGTCAGATTTGGAGAATACTATTACTTTACATTTGACATGGACACTGTAGTAAGAAGGATCCCACCCCAGAAAGTGCATTAAAGAAATATGTAGTAGTGCCTTTGCCGGGGGCATGCTCAAGTTTTGGGCCCTGTTCCCACCTTGTTTGAAGCAAACTTCAGGAAAAAAATAAACACAATACAAGGGCTGGCAAGATAACTCAGCTGTTTAGTGCTCTGCTTGGCCATGTGTGCAACCCAGGTTGAAGTCCAGCTCTGCACTGCACATAGGAGGCTTGGTACCTCTATAGTAAAATGGATATGTTTACTGGAAGTCATTGGCAGGCAATTCTAGAAACTACTTTTAAACACACTACATTTAATTTTGTTTTCTAGTAGCCAGAGAAGTCCGTCACCTGGTCCAAATCATACTCCTAGTAGTAATGTGTCAGTTGCAACAGTTGTACCACAGAATTCTTCGGCCCGACCTCCATGTTCATTAACTCCTACACTAGCAGCACACTTCAATGAAAATCTCATCAAGCATGTCCAAGGATGGCCTGCAGATCATGCAGAGAAGCAGGTGTGTTGTGTGTTTTATAGCAATTGTTCCACCTTTGGATGACTAGTAAAACTGACCCAGTTAGATATTTTTTGAAAATCAAGTCTGAACCACTGAGTTTAATACATACTCAAGTTCTAATTTAGATCATAGTCATTTTAAAAATGCTTTGGTTCATTGTTAGAGGGTGTTAGTAAAGAAATTATTGATGACTAAATGGTATGTGTGTATAATTCACTATCTAGACATTTATTTCTCTAGAGCAATGATCAACTCTGGTGGTGCTGGGGATTGAACCTGGGACTTCAGAGTATGGGGCATGGAAGTCTTGTATAACCATCATGCTTTCTCCCCAGCCCTTCATGACATATTTTAATGAACTTAATAATGTAACTACCAAAATTTAAAAAAACCAGTATTTAATTAGCAAAGTGCTTTTGTTTTTTTCTACTTCTTAAAAGTGCTAACCAGTACAACTAGTATTTTATTTATTATGAGATTCTGATGGCCCAACTGTTACCCCATGTCAACTAGTTAGTAGAATGTGGCTCAAAGCCCCCAGCATTTTCCCACTCAGCCATCCTACTTCTATTAGAATGGTTAATCCCATGCGTACCAGTATACCAGTAGTGAAGTTTGGGCATTTCTGTTTTGGGTTAAGAAACTATTTGGCAGGGGCCAGGTGGTGTGGCGCACCTGGTTGAGCGCACATGTTACAGTGCACAAGGACCCAGGTTCGAGCCCTGGCCTCCACCTGCAGAGGGAAAGCTTCACAAGTGGTGAAGCAGGGCTGCAGGAGTCTCTCTGTCTCTCTCCCTTTTTATCACCCCCTTTCCTCTAAATTTCTGACTGTCTCTATCCATCAAATAAATAAAGATAAAAAAATTAAAAAAAAAACTTTTTGGCATTCTAGTTGCTGCCATATAGCCTCTCTTACTAGATAAAAGACCATCTGAAATGTTTTTATATAGATTCACAGATTCAAAAAAAAGTGTTGCAAAATAATAAGAGGTTAACATGAGGAACTAGTGTGAATGATAACCATCTTAGTGTTTAGAAGGACATTCTTTAGTAGATTATTTTACAAGAGAGAGACCAAAGCATTGCTTGATCATGAAGTTCTGAAGATGAAACTGTGGTTGGTTTAATGCTTGTAAAACAAGTGTTCTGCTGGCTCTGCCAGTAGTCATCTTTCCAGCCATTAAAAGAGAGTTTATATATTTGACCTCCACTGATGTACACTGTACAGTGCAGGGATATCTCCTTACAGATAGGAAACTGATGGTTAGAAATGGAGTTTTGGCTTATCTGTGGCACCGTAGGGTAGTGAGTCTGAAATTCCTGAAAGTGGAATTGTTTTCTTAAAATAATTTCTAGAAGGGATCGGGCTGTAGCGCAGCAGGTTAAGCGCAGGTGGCGCAAAGCACAAGGACCGGCATAAGGATCCCGGTTTGAACCCCGGCTCCCCACCTGCAGGGGAGTCACTTCACAGGTGGTGAAGCAGGTCTGCAGGTGTCTATCTTTCCTCCTCTCTGTCTTCCCCTCCTCTCTCCATTTCTCTCTGTCCTATCCAACAACAACAACAATAACTACAACAATAAAACAACAAGGGCAACAAAAGGGAATAAATAAAATAAATATAAAAAATAATAAAATAAAATAATTTCTAGAAGTGGGTTGGGCCATGGCACACATAGTGTGAGGTACAAGGATCCCGTTTCAAGCCCCCGGCTCCCCATCTGCAGAGGGGTCACTTCACAAGTGGTGAAGCAGATCTATAGGTGTCTTATCTTTCTCTCCCTTTCTCTGTCTCCCCCGCCCCTCGCAGTTTTTCCTCTGACTTATCCAATAAGATGAAAAAAAAAATTGTCAACAGGAGCAATGAGTTCATAGTGCTGACACTAAGCCCCAGTGATAACCCTGGAGGCAAAAAAAAAAAAAATCTCCCCCCTAGAACATAGGACAAAACAAGTAGGACAAAACATAGGACAAAACAAGACATGTACACAAAAGGGGTGTTCGAGACAGTTTTAGTGTTTGATTTTATATGGGAATGTGACTTACTACATTTTATAACACCCCCCCCCATTTCTTTAAAGGCATCGAGATTGAGAGAAGAGGCCCATAACATGGGAAGTGTTCACATGTCAGAAATATGTACTGAATTAAAAAACTTACGGTCTTTAGTCAGAGTGTGTGAGATTCAAGCAACTTTGCGAGAGCAAAGGTATGTTTTTATTGTTTAATTCTGGTCAACAAGTCTGTTGGGCAGAGGTATGTTTTTGCTGAATGACTTTGTTTTCTATTACAAGTCTTTATGTTTATGAATATGTTCAATTTCTGGAAGTCCTTATTTTTTAATAACGTGTCCAGTACTGTAACTCTCATAATTTAATAATGGTGAGTAGTAGTGACATCTAGTTTTTTTTCCCCTCTGCATTGCTTGCTTTTCTATGCCCAAGATCAGGCCCTCATGAGAGGAATGGGGTCTGCCACTGAGCTACACTCCACACCTAGACATTCTGTTTTGCCACTCACACAATACACACTTTATATGATACAGTGATTTAAGAAATAAAGTAGTCAGCGTGCAGTGTTGAAGCCCTGGTGACAGTAACTCTGTGATTGTTCTGAAGGTGATTCTTTACATATGCCAGGCATACGATTTAACTCATAGAAACTTAGGCTATTCTTCATTGTAACTCATTGAAATGGTACAGGCAATAAGTGGAAGTGAGGAGTCAGAGGAATTATGAGTCTGTTGGACTTTGCTGTGGCTCCTGTTTTACATAAGTATGGAGGGTTCTTCAGAATGGCACACCTGGCTTGAGCACATGGTACAAGGCCCATGGACCCCAGTTTGAGTCCCCAGTCCCCACCTGCAGAAGAAAAGCTTTGCAAGTGGCATAAAGTAGTGTTACAGTTGTCTTCTCTCTCCTTATCATCCCCCTTCCCTTTCAATTCTAGCTGTCGCTATCCAGTAAAGTTTATAAACTTTAAAAAAAAAAAAAAAAGATTAGCCTTTTGTACCTAGTTAATTCTAGGCTTAATATGTTTGTAGCCCAGAAAATATTCAATATAGTGTAGGTTTGTAATTCTTAACTGGTACTTACTTATTTTTATAGTTAAAACTTCAGTTTTCCTGTAATACTTGACATGTGTTCTAATGCCTTGCTTATTTTTCAGGATACTGTTTTTGAGACAACAAATTAAGGAACTTGAAAAGTTGAAAAACCAGAACTCCTTCATGGTTTGAAGATGTGAATAATTGCACATGGTTTTGAGTACAGGAACTGTAAATCTGTTGCCCAGTTTGAACATCACTGACCTGCATTTAAGTAGACTTGGGACGGTTGAGCTGGGCAAAGGAGACAGGGGGCGGGGTCTGTAAGAGTCAATTCAGGGGAAAGATACAAGGTTGATTTGTAAAACCCTTGAAGTGTAGATTTCTTGTAGATGTATTCTTCACATTGTAAATATGTTTTGTAGAGTGAAGCCATGGGAAGCCATGTGTAACAGAGCTTAGACATCCAAAACTAATCAATGCTGAGGTGGCTAAAAACCTAGCCTTTTACATGTAAACCTGTCTGCAAAATTAGCTTTTTTTAAAAAAAAAAATTTAAAATGGGGGGTTAATTTATCATTCAGAAATCTTGCATTTTCAGAAATGTCAGTGCAAGCGCCAGGCGATGTGTGTGAGGATGCGGCTGAGAACCCTCCTGCAGTTACAGATATCATGAGACGGCTGCTCCACACGCCACCTGATTAGAGCAGCGTTGCTTTCTCCACTTGTTTGCAGAGACATGTTTTCATTCTGCTTGTGTTCCATTTTCCTCAGAAATCCTTAATCTGATTTTATCCATTTTTTTTTTTTAAAGGCTCCTCTTTCTTCTCCTTTCTTAAGGCACTGTTGCTATGGCACTTTTCTATAACCTTTTCATTCCTGTGTACAGTAGCTTAAACTTGGAGTGATTGAACATAACCCACTTGTTTGTATAAATTATTGAAATCCATTCGCACCCTGTAACGATGGACTTAAAAGTACTACTGAGCATGTGTGCTGAAAGTGCATTGATTGCTCAAATATAAGGAAATGGCCCAATGAACATGGCGTGGGAGGGGAAAGAGGAAACGAAGCTAGTCAGATGTGAATTGTATCTGTTGTAATAAACATGTTAAAACAAACAACAATTGTTACTTTTCTTTTCCTTCGGTCAATGCATATTAGAAATCAAACCACCTGGGGTTTTTTTATTGAAAATATTCTTGTTGAATATTATACTTAATGGAAATGATTGCTTGAAGAGGAAGGTTTTGTTTAAAGCATATTAACAGGAAATTGTGTATATGATATTTAATGAAATATGAAATTCAACAAGAATGATTAAGTCACTTCCCCAGTGGTTGTCATTTGTTAAACCCTGGTTTACCTGTCTTGCTATTATGACTTTTCATTTTGAAGGATGTTTGTGTTGTAGCTGATTGTTTAAGTCTGGTGCTGACTGCTGTTCTTAGCCATCACAAAATGCTAAATTTGTGTCGTTGGAGCTTCCTGCTGTTGTCTGGAAATGGCAGGAAAGCTCAGCTTTGTATATTGTTTCCTAAAGTATATTAAAATAAAAAAAGAAACTATTGCTACTGTAAAATTACTTTGGCTTTTTTTTTTTCTTTGCTAAAATATTGGTCACATGGCCTTATTAGCATGACACTGCCAGTATTATGTCGAATCACAAAGGTTCCTTTATGCCGAAAAAAAAATCTTAATTTTGAAATCTCACCCAGTTGAGAGGCTGTGGTTTGGGTTTGTTGAGGCAGACATGCGTGCGCTTTCAGAACTGCCAGCACCAAGGGCTTGTTTTGTGATGTTCAATGTTGATGTTAGTGCATCAGGGATACCAGCAGGCTGAGGTTACTCTCGTGCTTTAAACGTGACTTTAAACTACAGATGACAACACTTGAGATTTTTCAAGAAATTTTAAAAAGTAAATTGTAAGCAATAGAATACTTTTTAACTTGAGTAAACTTTTTAAATGTAAGAATAAGACAGAATGTCACATTACATCATGAGCTGTTCCTATCTGTGAAGTTAACATTTGCTGGGCTTGCTTAGTGTATGTGATCGCAACTCCAAGCTACATTAAACAAGAACCCTTTACTGGCGCGGCCCTGTAATGGTTACGACTAAGAAGTGAGCAGTTTGTGACGTAATGGGCAGTTTTTCTTATCAGATGGCACCTTGACTTGTAACTTAGGTAAATTTGAATTTGATTTACTGAAAATCATTGATTGGTCACCTTACACTTTTGCTTTTTAAAAATGTTTACATTCCTAACTGAATCACATGCACACATAATAGAAGATGCCTCACCTGGTGGTTTTTAGACATTAAAATTTTATGGACATATTTTTTATAATTGAGTCACTTACTCTGTGATAAATAGTTTTAAATATTGCACTTTATAAACATAGTGTCCAGCTACTGACCGCCAGGCAGCCTGGAACATTTGCTTAAATAGGTTTCTTATCCAAGAAGATTTCTTCACTTAGTGACCTGCTGGCATAACTTCACAATGTATCCCATTTTCGGTGGACATGTTGGTTCAGATAATTTGAAAATAGCAGTGCACGTAGATCCTAGGGAACCTCAGGGTTTTAATTTTCCTGTTTTGAAAGACATATTGGGCTATTGCTCAACCTTAGAAACTGAGACTGTAGTAAAATGCATTTTGTGATGATGGTCTGTTAGAAAGTTTTTACCATAAAGAACCAGCCTTTTTAATTAGTTTGAGTGGTTTTAAAATTTGGACTATCACAAAATGGAAAAATCCCATGCTTCAGTCCTTTTTTAGACATTTAGATAACCTAAACAAATGGTTTTATCTTCTAAATTTTATACTTCCATTTGTAAATCTTTGGAAAGGAGGTGCTTAAAACTTTGCAAGGTATGAATTGTTAGCCCATCAAATAATCTGTTCAAAACATAACCTTAGCTTCAAGAAGGGATTATTTCAGAGGGGTTGGGGGTAGGGCAGTGCGTGCAAGTGACTGGCTGCAAACCAGAGCTGTTGTCCAAACTGAAGCAACTGTACTTAGATGTGGGGCTTGATGGTGACTACTTTTCATACCTGTAAACATGGTTGTATTCTTGTATTTATACTGGAGTGTACAAAATGACACTAAAAAGGAATAAATTATGTTTTGACTATATTGTCCATTTATTTCAGAGTAGTCCTTTTTGAAAATTTTAGAATATATCATTTATTTGAGTAAGACAAGTTGCTGTTAAAATTAGTTGTTTCAGTAGCCTCAAAATACCAAAAATTTTTTCCTCCACAAGAGCCAGATTGTGGTGCCCTCATTAAGCACACACATGCCCGTGCGCAGGGGCCTGCAGGGAGTCTCAGGAGCGGTGAAACTGCCACAGCTCTCCCTACTTCCCTTTCAAGGTCTGTCCTGTCAAATGAAATGGGAGGGGAGATGTCTTATATACTGAGAGTGGTGGATTTGTAGTGCCTGCACTGAGCCAGAGATAAGCCTGGTGGCCGTGTGTGTGTGTGTGTGTGTGTGTGTGTGTGTGTGTGTGTGTGTTTTACACGACAGCAGTACCACCACTGTTGCTAGGGCTCAAACCTGGATCCTTAACAATAGATGTTCCACTGAGACATTGCTTTGGCCCTTCAAGTATATTTCCTTTTAAAAATATGTTTATTGTTGGGTAGACATAGCCAGAAATGGAGAGGGGATGGGGGGGATTGGGAAAGACACCTGCAGCCCTGCTCCACCACTTGTGAAGCTTTTCCTTGTGCACTTGACCAGCTACACCACCACCCGGCCCCAAGAAAAGTTAGTTCTCTTTAGAGACACAAGTGCAGAAATAAATCCGGAGACTGCAGCAAGTAAGTGTGTGGTGGCAGTTCAAGGCCTTGGACATGGAGAGTTTTGGATTCAGTTCACCAGGAAGTGACAATGCAGTCATATTTCACTCAGTTGGAAATAGTAAAAAAGGAAAGCAAAGAGAAAGGTTAGAAGGTTGACCCAAATTACAATTTGAAGGCATAATGTGTCCTGATGAATATAGGGTGTTGAAGGGGGAAAAAATGATAACTCTGGGTCTCAAGCAATGAATAGTATCAATTATTGATACTGAGACGACTAGTTAATATTCTGAATCATGACTTCTATTTGAGAGAACTGGTCATGCTAAAAGGCAAGTTATCTTTGTTGCTGGAAGTTCAAGGAAAGACTGGAAACAAGATGAGTTAGATGAGATTGACCCAAGATTCAGACCCTTGGAATCAGAGGCCCGGACGAGACCTGGACAGACTACATTAGGGAACTCCCAAAGTGCCAGGGCATGTGTGTATTTGATAGCTAACTAAAACAGGGTGTCGAGAATTGAGATCTTATGCCAGATTTTAATTAAAGTCACACAATTTAGAAACTATACTGGAGGCCAGGCGGTGGTGCACCTGGTTAGGCGCTCAGTGCAGTGCACAAGGTCCTCACCTACAGGGGAAGGCTTCACGAGTGGTAAAGCTGTCCCTCTCCCCCTTCCCTCTTAGTTTCTGGCCATCTCTTTCCAATAAGTAGAATGAATTTAAAAAAAAAAAAAAAAAAAACTTCTTAAAGGCCTGTACAAGTAGCTGCCATTCAGGTCTCTTCAAAGAGACTTTTCCTGACCACCCTCCATCACTAGTGTCTCAGGTTTTGGCTTTGGTCTTTTCACTTTGGGAGGTAGGCAAGGTATAGCCATTACTGGTAAAGTTATTATAATTTACTACTTGTTACAAAAATCTTCAGTCTAAGCCTGTGTTGTTAGTGTTGTAAAGTATGTCCTTTATAAACCAGATTCGTCAGATGCATTGTTACAGGTAACTGGGAGCTCCGTGGGCCTGTTTGGGGGTTACGCTACTAAAAAGCACGGTGCCACTTGTGAACGGGAGCCTGATGAGCGGGAGCTGACCCTGCGTCTCACCCTTGGAGGCACAGGAGTCGTGCCCTGGTCCTGCTCTGGCCACCTTGGCTTACCAGGCTGTCTCATACGCATCTGGCCAGACCCAGGTCTGTGTGCAGTGTAGGCAGAAAGCAGCGGGGTGTGTGACCGCAGGACACCTGTGACGTTGAGAACTCTGCCTCTGTGACAAGACAGAACAGAGACCAGACGGCCACCTTGTGAGCCGGCATCTACGTGCCTTCTGTTGTCTGGGATGATCAGCCTGTGTGCCACTGAGGTCACAGGAAACTTGTTTGTTTGTTTGTTTGTTTTCGATGTTACCCAGAGCACCACTAAGCTCTGGCTCGTGCTGATGCCGGGGGTCAAATCTGGGAGCTAGAACCCTTTAGTCATGAAGGCCTTTTGCACAAACATGCCCTCTCCCTGGCCCTTTGTATCCTGTCTAGATCTGGGAGTATTTGCTTCAATGAAAAAGGCACGTTGCAAGGACAGCAGTTTTTAATCTCGTGTGTATTGTGAATCTGCACCTTTTAGGAAAATCAGCGTCAAGTGGGTGTTTACCAAATATTTTTGCATTAAGTAAGTCAATTGTGCACATTAAATGTGCTTGATTTTTTTAATTTAAGATCTAAAGCTTAATGTTTTTTAAATATTTAAAATCATGACTAGGGGCTGGGTGGTGGTGCATCTTTAAAAGTGTACACTACCGTGCTCGAGGGCCTGGGTTGAAGCCCCCAGTCAACACCTGCAGGGGGAAGCTTCACAAGAGGTGTAGCAGTGCTGTATGTGTCTCTGTCTGTGTCTCAAGTATGAAAAGAGAAAAAAAAAATGGCAGCTGGAAACTGCATAAAATCACTAAGCCCCAGTGATAACTCTGGTGGCAATAAAAAATGAGATTATGAAAGGAGTGATTAAAATGATTTTAAATGTCATGACTAAAAACATGAGCAGAGTCATTCTGATACTGCATGTCAAGTCTGCCTATGTCTTTGTTCTTTGTTTTTATTTTCATTTTGGTAATTTATCATCCTTGTGAGCTAAAACTGTTAAAAGTCAGAAAACAGTACCATAGTGGTTTGCCTGCAGTTTTTTTAAATACTAGTCTACCTGTTAGACAAGCACTGGAGGGTGTGTGCGTGTGCGCGTGTGTTAACCTACTGTTGACAGAACTGTAGAATAAAAGATAAATAAGGAAAAACCCCTGACCACCCACCTAAAGTGCAGAGCCAATAGACCTCCCTCCAATGAGAGGCTCGTGTCTAGTCACCCCTGAGTTAGACCCCAGGCCGAACAGAAGTCTTCCTCAGTGTCTAGGCAGGAGGGCTTTGAAACTGGTGGAGGCTTGCCTCTCAGAGCATGGACGGGGCAGCACCAGGGGACCCGGCCGACCCAGGTGCTGTGTGGAGCTGAGGGGAGACACGCTCTCCGTGGCCTCCCTGCACTCTGCCACATCCGCGGGTCGTTCCCAGAAGCCAGAGTTGGAGGCAGCCCCACGCTGAGAGGGCAGGGAAAGAAGCAAGCGAGTGTGCTAGCACCCAGGACGGAGTATGGCCACTGAGCCTGACAAGATAGAGTGGAGTGTTAGGAAGTTCTAGGAAATATGTAAGAAAGTTTGTTTTGACACTAACATTCTATTTAGTAAGTTGTTCAGATGTAGAATTGGATGGAGAATGCTGAGAGGTGATGGCGATGTGGAAGCCGTTTACAGGCAGCTACAAAGTGACAGATGTGCAGGAGGGCAGCCAGATGTAAAGCAGAAATGACGGGAGGCGGGGAGAAGATGGAAGGGAACCTGAGTGGCTTCATGCTGCATTTGGTGAGGAAATAGACTGCTCTCTGGGAGGTTCAGATCATGTGCTCGCTTCACTGGGACTTACCATAATGTAGGTGGAAGCCAAGTAAAATCGGAGAAAAGTAAATGCTCACAAAGAATTCAGTACTTAATACACAGTGCATGCAGAAATGCTTTCATTGTGAAGGAAACAGCACAAGATGGTAGAGTTACAGAAAGTTAGGTTAATGGAATAGTTACAAATGCACTCCCCGAACAAGGCAACTAAGTGCAGCTTCATGTGTGCTTGGAGCCTTCCTGTAAAATCAGCAACGAGGGAGGGGTAGATAGCATAATGGTTATGCAAAGAGACTCATGCCTGAGGCTCCGAAGTCCCAGGTTCAATCCCCCTCCCCCCCCCAGCACAGTAAGCCAGAGTTTATGGCTAAAAAACAACAACAGGGAGTCGGGCAGTAGCGCAGCTGCTTAAGCGCAGGTGGCACAAAGTGCAAGGACTGTGAAGATCCCAGTTCGAGCCCCCAGCTCCCCACCGGCAGAAGGAGTTGCTTCACAGCTAGTGAAGCAGATCTGCAGGTGTCTCTCTCTCTCTCTCCCTCTTTCTGTCTTCCCCTCCTCTTTCCATTTCTCTCTGTCCTATCCAACAATGACAACATCAACAACAATAATAACTACTACAATAAAACAACAAGGGCAACCAAAGGAAATAAATAAATAAATATGTAAAAACCAACCATGAAGACTTAGTATTAACCACTTATATCTGCGCACACTAGATGTACGCCCGAAAACCAATGAAATTGGACCTCTCTCATACCACTCATTCAAAACAACATGAAATATGGATTAAAGGCTGAGCACTGCTCAACTCTGGCATGTGGTGGTGTGAGAGACTGAACCCGAGGGGGGAAGCTTCATGAGTGGTGAAGCAGGGCTGCAGATGTCTCTCTGTCCCTCTCCCCCTCTCTACCTCCCCTCCCCTTCCCTCTCAATTTCTCTCTGTCTCTATCCAATAATAAAAATAAATTAAAAAATAATAGATTGGGCTGAGCAAGTTGTGGTCTATATACACAATGGAATACTACTCAGCTGTAAAAAATGGTGACTTCACCGTTTTCAGCCGATCTTGGATGGACCTTGAAAAAATCATGTTGAGTGAAATAAGTCAGAAACAGAAGGATGAATATGGGATGATCTCACTCTCAGGCCGAAGTTGAAAAACAAGATTAGAAAAGAAAACACAAGTCGAACCTGAAATGGAGTTGGCGTATTGCACCAAAGTAAAAGACTCTGGGGTGGGTGGGTGGGTGGGGAGAATACAGGTCCATGAAAGATGATGAATGACATAGTGGGGGTTGTATTGTTAAATGGGAATCTGGGGAATGTTATGCATGTACAAACTATTGTATTTACTGTTGAATGTAAAACATTAATTCCCCAATAAAGAAATAAATTATTTAAAAAAATAAATAAAAAATAATAGATTGAACCTGGAACTCTGTAGCCTCAGGCAGGACAGTGTTTTTTGCATAACCAGTATTTCATTTCCCAAGTATTTCTCAATACAGTGAGTGGGGAAGACAAGGGAAGATATGAATGAGATGGATGTGAAAAAGTACAGAGTACAGAATATGACCTACATGGGAAACATGTATATTCTGAATAAGAAAGTATTTTCTTAAAGTGTTCAAATCTTTCTTCTGTATACAGGCAGGCATGTTAATAGAAAGATACCTATGTTC
The DNA here is from genome assembly GCF_950295315.1 of Erinaceus europaeus. Taxonomy (NCBI): domain Eukaryota; kingdom Metazoa; phylum Chordata; class Mammalia; order Eulipotyphla; family Erinaceidae; genus Erinaceus; species Erinaceus europaeus. Next base: position 73,163,131 of record NC_080167.1, on the reverse strand, counting down.
GTCTAAAAATCAGTTTATGTATCACTAAGGATTTTGTGACTTGAGCTTAAAATCTCTTAAGCACATTTACAGGTGCTGTGCTGGACTCACCGGTGTGAGTGGGGTCCCGAGCCCAGCCCTGACACTGCCTGTGCCCGAGTGATGTTGTGGTTCCCCTCCTTCAGAAACAGATCTTTAAAAGCACTAGTATGACTGCGTGCTGCCTGCACTAATATCCCATAGAGAGCACCAGTTACGGGAATAGCAGACAGGACTACGGCACGGACCATCCAGAACAAGCGGGAGCACACGTAACGCTTCAGATCTGTGTAGACGGAGCAGATGTTCAAAATGGGAAAAACTGGCCAGCAAGTTAAAAGTCATCATCTGGACCTCAGTCTTTCTGCTGTCGTAGATGAGCCCTGAAATGTCAAAGATCATTTGCATCAAAGCTCTAGGGCTCCATCGGCTTCACTTGCTGTGAGACCCCAGGAGCACAGCTGGAACCCCCAGGTGTCAGCCCACTGTCGGCCCCACAGCTGGCAGGTGTCAGCCCAGGTGTCAGCCCAGGCTCTCGGCCCCACAGCTGGCAGGTGTCAGCCCAGGTTCTCGGCCCCACAGCTGGCAGGTGTCAGCCCAGGTGTCAGCCCAGGCTCTCGGCCCCACAGCTGGCAGGTGTCAGCCCAGGTTCTCGGCCCCACAGCTGGCAGGTGTCAGCCCAGGTGTCAGCCCAGGCTCTCGGCCCCACAGCTGGCAGGTGTCAGCCCAGGTTCTCGGCCCCATAGCTGGCAGGTGTCAGCCCACGTGTCAGCCCAGGCTCTCGGCCCCACAGCTGGCAGGTGTCAGCCCAGGTTCTCGGCCCCACAGCTGGTAGGTGTCAGCCCAGGTGTCAGCCCAGGTTCTCGGCCCCACAGCTGGCAGGTATCAGCCCAGGCTCTCGGCCCCACAGCTGGTAGCTCCCAGGTGTCAGCCCAGGCTCTCAGCCCCACAGCTGGCAGGTGTCAGCCCAGGCTCTCGGCCGTCCTCCTGACAATAAACCTGAGGTGGATCTCAGAACCTAGAGGTCTAGGCCTTGCTACGGTTCGCCAGTTCACTTGCTGAGGCTATGGTGAACCATCCGCAGTTGTCTTTCATTTCCTCTCTTGCTTCACTCTCGGGTCCCATCGTGCTGTTCTGAAAGAACCCCTTCCGTCTTTGTTCACAGTGGAGTAAGAGTATGTCTCAGCCCTGCTCTCTATGTTTTGGCTTATTTTTCTCCAACCTTTCATTGTAACTGTGTGTTTGTTTTAAGTTACAGGTACAGTCTACATATATCCTGACTTTATTTTATTTTTCTTTTTTTAAAAAAATTTATTTTATTTATTTATTCCCTTTTGTTGCCCTTGTTGTTTTATTGTTGTAGTTATTATTGTTGTTGTTGTTGGATAGGACAGAGAGAAATGGAGAGAGGAGGGGAAGACAGAGAGGAGGAGGGAAAGACAGACACCTGCAGACCTGCTTCACCACCTGTGAAGCGACTCCCCTGCAGGTGGGGAGCCGGGGTTCGAACCGGGATCCTTATGCCGGTCCCTGTGCTTTGCGCCGCCTGCGCTTAACCCGCTGCGCTACAGCCCGACTCCCCATATCCTGATTTTTAAAAAGAAGATGCTTGTGAGTAGGGTGGTAGCACAGCGGGTTAAGCACACATGGTGGAAAGTGCAAGGACCATCGTAACAACCCCGGTTCGAGTCCCTGGCTCCCCACCTGCAGGGGAGTCACTTCACAGGCGGTGAAGCAGGTCTGTAGGTGTCTTTCTCTCCCCCTCTCTGTCTTCCCCTCCTCTCTCCATTTCTCTCTGTCCTACCCAAGGACAGCAACAACAACAACAACAATAATAACCACAACAATAAAACAACAAGGACCACAAAAGGGAAAATAAATGGTCTCCAGGAGCAGTGGTGCAGGCACTGAGCCCCAGCAATAACCCTGGAGGCAAAAGAAAAGAAAAAAAAAATTGCTTGTAGTCAGTGAACTACTCACACTTAGGGTGGCTTAAAGAGCACTGCTTCTTTGTATCTTGTTTTCTGGTTGTTCTGTATCTTGGTGGCTTCCCATCTCCTCTCACCAGCAGGTTTATATCTGCTTTGTCTTTGGATCCTGTTCCCTGATGGATTACTCAATCTCATTAATTTTTAAGTGCTTCTGTTCTCATTTTTGTTTTTTGCTTACCATGAGAATTTGATCAGTTTTTCTGTGCTTACATAGTTTTTTATATACTATTATCATTTCATCATCTTTATGTAAAGGTTGATTTGAGAGAGAGACACACACTAGGACCCTGCTCAGTCTGGGTGTAGCAGTGCTGAGGATTGAACCTGGGACCTCAGAGCCTCAGAGGTTTTGCAGAACCACTGTACTGTCTCCCCAGTCCTTGAAACCATGTGGGTTTTTTTATTTGTTTGATTTTGTTTTATAAATAAATGTTTGAAGCTGTGTCAGGAGCACTGGGTGTCAGTGCGGCCACCAGGCTGGAGGCCCAGGGTCACCCTCTGAGGACAGCAGGGGGCGCTGTGGGGCCACAGTCAGCTGGCACAGCCCCGACTAACCCGCCAGATGGTGGCCCAGGTGACAGCGGGGATGACAGCAGACACCTGGGGAAGCTGATCTGTACTCTGTCAAAGGGCTCCTGCTTGTGCTTGAACCACCGAAGTCACACTCATCACGAGCCAGGCACTGAGAGAGGCCAGAGTGCCGCTTGGCCCCCGCAGGTGGGAGCTGGGTGCTGCAAGCCCCGACTGGAGGCCCTGCGGAGTCCTGGCTCTCACGTGCGCCAGACCGAGCGGCTAGGCGATGTCTCCTCACAGTCTGCATCTTCTGCCTCTGCTTCAGTATGAAAACACAAGTCCTTCCCTGCCTTGTCCCCAAACCCTGGCTTCCCCACCTCTCACCTGTCCTGGAGGGTCTCAGCTCAGCAGGGGCGGGGGTCTGAGGGAGGAGGTGACAGCCAGCCTGTCGCCAGGAGGCCCGGCGGGGTAGCAGCCGTGCCATGGGCACAGCAGCTGCATGTGTGCGTGAGGCTGTGGGAAGACGCCCAGGAATGATGTCTGAGTGCCGGGCTGTGCTGCCCAGAGGTGGCCGCTCCCATGGCCTGGTCGCTCTGCAAAGCCAGCAGGGAGCTGTCACTCACTCCCGGCCACTGCCCACCGGTACCTGGTGAGAGCGAGAGGCATGTGGCCTGCCGCCCACTGCGGTGCGGTGCAGAGACCCTGCAGGAGAGACCCGGTCACAGTGTTGCCTGGGAGCTTCCGCACCCCTTGCCCCACCAGGCGCAGCCCTTGGCTGATTTCCTGCCCCATTTGCTTCCTTGACAGGCTGCCCTGGGTTTTGCTGGTATTAACTGTCGAAAATGCCTCTGATTTATCTTGAACTGTTTTTCTTTTCTCTTTTCTACTTTATTGAATAGAGATACAGAAACAGAGCGGAGGAGGAGATAGAGGGAAAGAGACACCTGCAGTGTCATATTGTGGAGCAGGGGCTCAGCCCGAGTCCTTATGCATGGCATGCCGCTGTCTAGCCCCTCTTCCTCCTTTTTATCTACTAAGTTCTGTCCTTGCTTAGAGGCCTGGACTGGGGACCATCCAACTCTCCCTGGCCCTTTCCTGGTCTGAGATTCAAGGGCATCATACATCTCTGCTATGCCACACTCCCGGTCTACGTGATGGGGCCAGACACAGTGTGGGGCTTGGCCTGCTACCTCCTTGGCCTGAGCTGCCTCAGAACTGCCAGGTGCCCCGTGTGGCTCCGTGTCAGCGCCAACCCCACCTCCCAGGCACTTGCTCACCTTGGAACTGTGTATGTGCCATCGAGATGTTTCTGCCCTGAGTGTGTGGGGTACTGACAGCAGAGTCCTCCCAGTGTGTGGGGTACTGACAGCAGAGTCTCCCAGTGTGTGGGGTACTGAGAGCAGAGTCCTCCCAGTGTGTGGGGTACTGACAGCAGAGTCTCCCAGTGTGTGGGGTATTGACAGCAGAGTCCTCCCAGCATGTGGGGTACTGAGAGCAGAGTCTCCCAGTGTGTGGGGTCCTGACAGCAGAGTCTCCCCAGTGTGTGGGGTACTGAGAGCAGAGTCTCCCCAGTGTGTGGGGTACTGAGAGCAGAGTCTCCCAGTGTGTGGGGTCCTGACAGCAGAGTCTCCCCAGTGTGTGGGGTCCTGACAGCAGAGTCCCCCCAGTGTGTGGGGTACTGAGAGCAGAGTGTCTCTGGCTGACTGGCTGCGCAGTGTGCTCTGGGTAGAGTGATGGTGCTCACACTGCTGCAGGAGCATCTCTGCGGGTTTTGGCCGCGTTGGATCCTGCTGCTCTGACTCAAGGTGCCGGGTGCGGGGACACTCAGTCAACTAAAGGGCCCGAGGCTCAAGGTGCCAGGTGCAGGGACACTCAGTCAATAAAGGGCCCGAGGCTCAAGGTGCTGATTGCAGGGACACTCATCAAGTAAAGGGCCCGCGGCTCAAGGTGCTGATTGCAGGGACACTCAGTCAGTAAAGGGCCCGCGGCTCAAGGTGCCCGGTGAGGGGACACTTAGTCAAGTAAAGGGCCCGCGGCACCGGCAGACACTGCAGCTGGAGCTGACACGACCTGAGGGGGGGGGGGGGCGGCGTGTGGGCAGGTGTGTGTCGGACTGGACGCCTTTCAGTTTGTCTCGTTTCAAGAGAAAACGGACCTTGCGGTGACCTCAGTCCTGCGCTCAGCCAGGGCCGTGCTCAGCGGCCGCTCTGCTGTGGCTCCCGCCTGGAGGGCCTGGCGGTGGGGCCCTGAGAGGCGCCCTGCCACACTGGTCTCCGTCTCTGTCTTGTCGGTCCCTCGTGTCCCTGCGGGTGCTCAGGACCAGGCGGGGCTGCGCTCTGTGTGCGGTCAGCGCTGGCCACCAAGTGTCTGCGCTTCACGTCCGCAGTACAGAGCCGCTGCTGTGGGACAGGCCACCCCCCCCACCCCCCACCCCACCCCCCACCCCCCCCCCAACACGCCAGAGATGAGGTAGTATTTTGTGCTGGTGACTTTTGATGGTTCACACAGTCATAGGACGACAGGCGCTCTTTCCAAACTGTGACCATCACCAAAGTCTGTGCTCTCCCCTCTAACCCCATAGTCACAAAGTCTGAGGCAGGTCGGCTACTTTTTGTTTTTTCTCATTAAAATGCGAATGAATCTTGAAAACTAGACGAGCAAAAATGCCCAGTAGTTATTTCGCTAAGCACAACACCACCAGCTCCATCCTTTTGTCCCAAGGACACCTCAGCTGTTGGCTGGCAGAGCACACTACCTGCCTGCTTCACCTGGCCGCCGTGGATGCATGCAGGCGAGTCTGTGCAGGCGCGTCCGTGCAGGCGCGTCCGTGCAGGCGCGTCCGTGCAGCCCGAGTCCATGCAGGCGAGTCGGTGCAGGCGAGTCCGTGCAGGCGCGTCCGTGCAGGCGCGTCCGTGCAGCCGAGTCCGTGCAGGCGCGTCCGTGCAGGCGCGTCCGTGCAGGCACGTCCCCTCGGGGCTGACCGTGGGGCACGGCACCCGGCGCATGTCCCTGTGAACTGGCACCGGGCTGCCTGGGGGTCCGGGAGCACAGGGAGACCTGTGCGCAGGCTGAGTTCTGGGAGTCCATGGTCCCCGCTCAGCTCCCACAGGCTCTGGGGACTGGGGTGCCTGCAGCACAGCTCTTGGGCAAACGTTCTCCGGCACATCAGCACCGAGAGCTCCGAAACCAAGCTTCCGGGCCTCTCAGACTCATCCGCGCTCTGGGCGCTGCCGTCCCCCTGCTTCACGAGCCCCCGGATGGTTCTGAAGCTCTGCGAGAGGAAGCAGCTCGGGGGTCTGAGCCCAGGGAGGCTGGCGGGAGGCAGGAGGCGGGGGTCCGGGGTGTCCGGGGTGCGGGGTGTCCGGGGTGCGGGGCGGGGTGTCTGGGGTGCTGGGTGTCCGGGGTCCGTGGTGTCAAGGGTCCGGGGAGTCCGGGGTGCGGGGTGTCCGGGGTCCGTGGTGTCCAGGGTCCGGGGAGTCCGGGGTGTCCGGGGCGGGGAGTCCGGGGTGTCCGGGGCGGGGAGTCCGGGGTGCGGGGTGTCCGGGGCGGGGTGTCGGGGTGCGGGGTGTCCGGAGCGCGGGGTGTCCGGGGGCGGGGTGTCCGGGGCGGGGTGTCCTGGGTGCGGGGTGTCCGGGGTATCCGGGGTGCGGGGTGTCCGGGGTGCTGGGTGTCGGGGTGCGGGGTGTCTGGGGTGCGGGGTGTCCGGGGTATCCGGGGTGCGGGGTGTCCGGGGCGGGGTGTCCGGGGTGCGGGGTGTCCAGGGTCCGGGGTGTCCGGGGCGGGGTGTCCTGGGTGCGGGGTGTCCGGGGTCCAGGGTGTCCGGGGTGCTGGGTGTCCGGTGTGCGGGGTGTCCGGGGTCCGGGGTATCCGGGGTGCGGGGTGTCCGGGGTCTGGGGTGTCCGGGGTGCGGGGTGTCAGGGGTGTCCGGGATGCGTGGTGTCCGGGGTGCGAGTTGTCGGGGTCCGGGGTGTCCGGGGTGCGGGGTGTCCGGGGCGGGGTGTCCGGGGTGCGGGGTGTCCTGGGCGGGGTGTCCGGGGTGCGGGGTGTCCGGGGCGGGGTGTCCGGCGTGCGGGGTGTCCGGGGTGCTGGGTGTCCGGGGTGCGGGGCGGGGTGTCCGGGGTGCGGGGTGTCCGGGGTCCGGGGTGTCCGGGGTATACGGGGTGCGGGGTGTCCGGGGCGGGGTGTCCGGTGTGCGGGGTATCCGGTGTGCGGGGTGTCAGGCGTCCGGGGTGTCCGGGGTGCTGGGGTGTCCGGGGTGCGGGGTGTCGGGGGTGTCCGGGATGCGTGGTGTCCGGGGTGCGAGGTGTCCGGGGTCCGGGGTGTCCGGCGCGGGGTGTCTGGGGTGCGGGGTGTCCGGGGTGCGAGGTGTCTGGGGTGCGGGGTGTCCGGGGTCCGGGGTGTCCGGGGTGCGGGGCGGGGTGTTCGGGGTGCTGGGTGACCGGGGTGCGGGGTGCGGGGTGTCCGGGGTCCGGGGTGTCCGGGGTCCGGGGTATCCGGTGTGCGGGGTGTCCGGTGTGCGGGGTGTCAGGGGTCCGGGGTGTCTGGGGTGCTGGGTGTCGGGGTGCTGGGTCCTGGGTGTGGGGTGTCCGGGTCCTGGGTGTCCGGGGTGCGGGTTTTCCGGGGTGCGGGGTGTCTGGGGCGGGGTGTCCGGGGTGCGGGGTGTCCGGTGTCCTGTGTCCGCGGTCCGGTGTCCGGGGTCCGGCGGGGTGTCCGGGGTGTCCGGGGTCCGGTGTCCGCGGTCCGGGGCGGGTGCGTTCGGGGCGGGCAGGGAAGGAACCCCGCGGTGTCTGCGAGTCGGCCGTGTTCCAGGGCTGGCGCCGGGTTCCTCCTGCAGCGTCCGCTCCCGAGGCTCGGCTCCTGCCGCCAGGCCGCCCGTCTCGACCGCATCGATCCGGGACAGGCGCCGCCAGGGGGAGCGCGGCCCTAGGCACCGAGAGCTGCTGGCCAGCGTCCGCGCGCCCGCCGGGGCAGGATGATTGGCGGGCCTAGTGGCCAATAAAAATGCTCTAAGGCGGGGCAGGTCTGATTGACGGGCGCTTTTGACCAATCGAGCGGTGTCGGTGGGCGGAGGCGGGACTCGTGGGTGATTGACCCGCACCGGTGACCAATCGGACGGCGCCGGCGGGGCAGGGGCGTAGCCTGACCAGCCCCCCACCCCCACCCCAGGGCACTATTTAGGGTGCGGGCGGCGGCGGGCGGCGGCGCAGTCGGCTTCGGCCTCTGGCGCGGGAGGCGGGAGGCGGCGGCGGGAGGCGGCGGCGGGAGGCGGGAGGCGGCGGCGGGAGCGCGGGCTGGAGCCGCCTGCCCGGAGGGCGGGGGCCGTGTCGCTGGCGCTGCTGCCCGGTCTGCGCGCCGAGGGCGCCCATGGATCGCCACCCCAGCTCCATCTTCATCTGGCTGCAGCTGGAGCTCTGCGCCATGGCCGTGCTGCTCACCAAAGGTGCGTGCGCGGGGTGCGGTGCGGTGCGGTGCGGTCGCGGGGTTCAGGCCGCCGGTGCTGAGCTGGGGGCGAGGCCCCTCCGCAGGGGCCGCGGGGAGTCGGACCCAGGGCCGCGGTGCTCGAAGGTTCTCGCGTGTCCGCTCGCGGGCAGTGGGCGGCGCTGGCCGGGGTGCAGCGACCCTGCCGGGCGCCCTGCGTAGACTGTCCACCTCGTCGTGCTGCTGGAGGGTCTCTGCCCCTGGGTGTCTCTGCCCCGGGGTGTCTCTGCCCCCCCCGGGTGTCTCTGCCCCCCGGGTGTCTCTGCCCCTGGGTGTCTCTGCCCCCCGGGTGTCTCTGTCCCTGGGTGTCTCTGCCCCCTGGGTGTCTCTGTCCCTGGGTGTCTCTGTCCCCTGGGTGTCTCTGCCCCTGGGAGTCTCTGCCCCCTGTGGGTGTCTCTGCACTTGGGTGTCTCTGCCCCTGGGTGTCTCTGCCCCCCGGGTGTCTCTGCCCCCGGGTGTCTCTGCCCCCGGGTGTCTCTGCCCCCGGGTGTCTCTGTCCCCCGTGTGTCTCTGTCCCCTGGGTGTCTCTGCCCCCCGGCTGTCTCTGCCCCTGGGTGTCTCTGTCCCTGGGTGTCTCTGCCCCTGGGTGTCTCTGCCTCTGGGTGTCTCTGTCCCCCGGGTGTCTTTGCCCCCCGGGTGTCTCTGTCCCTGGGTGTCTCTGCCCCCGGGTGTCTCTGCCCCCGGGTGTCTCTGCCCCCTTGGTGTCTCTGCCCCTGGGTGTCTCTGTCCCTGGGTGTCTCTGCCCCTGGGTGTCTCTGCCTCTGGGTGTCTCTGTCCCCTGGGTGTCTTTGCCCCCCGGGTGTCTCTGTCCCTGGGTGTCTCTGCCCCCGGGTGTCTCTGCCCCCGGGTGTCTCTGCCCCCTTGGTGTCTCTGCCCCTGGGTGTCTCTGTCCCCGGGTGTCTCTGTCCCCGGGAGTCTCTGCCCCCGGGTGTCTCTGCCCCCGGGTGTCTCTGCCCCTGGGTGTCTCTGTTGGAGAGTCTCTGTCCCCGTGGGTGTCTCTGTTGGAGAGTCTCTGTCCCCCTGGTGTCTGTGCTGAGCAGATGTGGCTGCTTGAGTGAGCCCATCTTGTCCAGTCCTCATTCTGCAAACTTCTCAGAAAACAAACAAAATAAAAAATAGAAGGAAAGGATCGGAGTGGCTTTGCTCAACCAGCAGCATCTCATGTAGCAAGACAGCATCCAGTGGCCAGGGCTCAGCACCCCTGCGCCCACTCTCGCCTCCCCACAACACAGGAAGCTGCTGCTGCGGGACCCAGCTTCCAGCACATACTCTGCCCTGCTGCTCCCCACTGGGCCCTGCTGCTCCCTACTCGGCCCTGCTGCTCCCCACTCTGGCCTGCTGCTCCCCACTGGGCCCTGCTGCTCCCCACTCTGCCCTGCTGCTCCCCACTCTGCCCTGCTGCTCCCCACTATGCCCTACTGCTCCCCACTCTGCCTGCTGCTCCCCCACTGGGCCCTGCTGCTCCCCACTCTGCCCTGCTTCTCCCCACTCTGGCCTGCAGCTCCCCACTCTGCCCTGCTGCTCCCCACTCTGCCCTGTGCTCCCCACTCTGCCCTGCTTCTCCCCACTCTGCCCTGCTGCTCCCCACTCTGGCCTGCTGCTCCCCACTCTGGCCTGCTGTTCCCCACTCTGGCCTGCTGCTCCCCACTGGGCCCTGCTGCTCCCCACTCTGGCCTGCTGCTCCCCACTGGGCCCTGCTGCTCCCCACTCTGGCCTGCTGCTCCCCACTGGGCCCTGCTGCTCTCACTCTGGCCTGCTGCTCCCTACTCTGGCCTGCTGCTCCCCACTCTGGCCTGCTGCTCCCCACTGGGCCCTGCTGCTCCCCACTCTTGCCTGCTGCTCCCCACTCTGGCCTGCTGCTCCCCACTGGGCCCTGCTGCTCCCCACTCTGGCCTGCTGCTCCCCACTCTGGCCTGCTGCTCCCCACTCTGGCCTGCTGCTCCCCACTCTGCCTGCTGCTCCCCACTCTTGCCTGCTGCTCCCCACTCTGGCCTGCTGCTCCCCACTGGGCCCTGCTGCTCCCTACTCTGCCCTGCTGCTCCCCACTCTGCCCTGCTGCTCCCCACTCTGCCCTGCTGCTCCCCACTCTGCTCTGCTGCTCCCCACTCTGGCCTGCTGCTCCCCACTCTGCTCTGTTGCTCCCTACTCTGCCCTGCTGGTCCCCACTCTGCCCTGCTACTCCCCACTCTGCCCTGCTGCTCCCCACTCTGCCTGCTGCTCCCCCACTGGGCCCTGCTGCTCCCCACTCTGCCCTGCTGCTCCCCACTCTTGCCTGCTGCTCCCCACTCTGCCTGCTGCTCCCCCACTGGGCCCTGCTGCTCCCCACTCTGCCCTGCTGCTCCCCACTCTTGCCTGCTGCTCCCCACTCTGCCTGCTGCTCCCCCACTGGGCCCTGCTGCTCCCCACTCTGCCCTGCTGCTCCCCACTCTTGCCTGCTGCTCCCCACTCTGCCTGCTGCTCCCCACTCAGGCCTGCTGCTCCCCAGTCGGCCCTGCTGCTCCCCAGTCTGGCCTGCTGCTCCCCACTGGGCCCTGCTGCTCCCTACTCTGCCCTGCTGCTCCCCACTCTGCCCTGCTGCTCCCCACTCTGCCCTGCTGCTCCCCACTCTGCTCTGCTGCTCCCCACTCTGGCCTGCTGCTCCCCACTCTGCTCTGTTGCTCCCTACTCTGCCCTGCTGGTCCCCACTCTGCCCTGCTACTCCCCACTCTGCCCTGCTGCTCCCCACTCTGCCTGCTGCTCCCCCACTGGGCCCTGCTGCTCCCCACTCTGCCCTGCTGCTCCCCACTCTTGCCTGCTGCTCCCCACTCTGCCTGCTGCTCCCCCACTGGGCCCTGCTGCTCCCCACTCTGCCCTGCTGCTCCCCACTCTTGCCTGCTGCTCCCCACTCTGCCTGCTGCTCCCCCACTGGGCCCTGCTGCTCCCCACTCTGCCCTGCTGCTCCCCACTCTTGCCTGCTGCTCCCCACTCTGCCTGCTGCTCCCCACTCAGGCCTGCTGCTCCCCAGTCGGCCCTGCTGCTCCCCAGTCTGGCCTGCTGCTCCCCCCACTGGGCCCTGCTGCTCCCTAGTCGGGCCTGCTGCTCCCCACTCGGCCCTGCTGCTCTCCACTCTGCCCTGCAGCTCCCCACTCTGCCCAGCTGCTCCCCACTCTGGCCTGCTGCTCCCCACTGGGCCCTGCTGCTCCCCACTGGGACCTGCTGCTCCCCCACTCTGCCCTGCTGCTCCCCACTCTGGCCTGCTGCTCCCCACTCTGGCCTGCTGCTCCCCACTCTGCCCTGCTGCTCCCCACTCTGCCTGCTGCTCCCCACTGCCCTGCTGCTCCCCACTCTTCCCTGCTGCTCCCACTCTGCCTTGCTGCTCCCCACTCTGCCCTGCTGCTCCCCACTTGGCCTTGCTGCTCCCCACTTGGCCCTGCTGCTCCCGCACTGGGCTCTGCTGCTCCCCACTCTGGCCTACTGCTCCCCACTCTGCCATGCTGCTCCCCACTGGGCCCTACTGCTCCCCCACTGGGCCCTGCTGCTCCCCACTCTGCCTGATGCTCCCCACTCAGGCCTGCTGTTCCCCAGTCGGCCCTGCTGCTCCCCAGTCTGGCCTGCTGCTCCCCACTGAGCCCTGCTGCTCCCCCACTGGGCCCTGCTGCTCCCCCACTGGGCCCTGCTGCTCCCTACTCTGCCCTGCTGCTCCCCACTCTGCCCTGCTGCTCCCCACTCTGCCCTGCTGCTCCCCACTCTGGCCTGCTGCTCCCCACTCTGGCCTGCTGCTCCCCACTCTGCCCTGCTGCACCCCCACTCTGCCTTGTTGCTCCCCACTGGGCCCTGCTGCTCCCCCACTGGGCTGTGCTGCTCCCCACTCTGGCCTGCTGCTCCCCACTGGGCCCTGCTTCTCCCCACTCTGCCCTGCTTCTCCCCCACTTGGCCCTGCTGCTCCCCACTCGGTCCTGATGCTCCCCACTCGGCCCTGCTGCTCCCCACTGGGCCCTGCTGCTCCCTAGTCTGCCCTGCTGCTCCCCACTCTGCCTGCTGCTCCCCACTCTGCCTGCTGCTCCCCACTCTGGCCTGCTGCTCCCCACTGGGCCCTGCTTCTCCCCACTCTTCCCTGCTGCTCCCCACTCTGGCCTGCTGCTCCCCCACTGGGCCCTGCTGCTCCCCACTCTGCCTGCTGCTCCCCACTCCGCCCTGCTGCTCCCCACTCTGGCCTGCTGCTCCCCACTCAGGCCTGCTGCTCTCCATGCGGCCCTGCTGCTCCCCAGTCTGGCCTGCTGCTCCCCACTCGGCCCTGCTGCTTCCCACTCTGCCTGCTGCTCCCCACTCCGCCCTGCTGCTCCCCACTTTGGCCTGCTGCTCCCCATGCGGCCCTGCTGCTCCCCAGTCTGGCCTGCTGCTCCCCACTCGGCCCTGCTGCTCCCTCACTGGGCCCTGCTGCTCCCCAGTCTGGCCTGCTGCTCCCCACTGGGCCCTGCTGCTCCCCACTGGGCCCTGCTGCTCCCCACTGGGCCCTGCTGCTCCCCACTTGGCCCTGCTGCTCCCCACTCTGCCTGCTGCTCCCCACTCCACCCTGCTGCTCCCCACTCTGCCCTGCTGCTCCCCACTCTGCCCTGCTGCTCCCCAGTCGGCCCTGCTGCTCCCCACTCTGGCCTGCTGCTCCCCAGTTGGCTCTGCTGCTCCCCACTCGGCCCTGCTGCTCCCCCACTGGGCCCTGCTGCTCCCTACTCTGCCCTGCTGCTCCCCGTGCGGCCCTGCTGCTCCCCACTCTGCCTGCTGCTCCCCACTCCGCCCTGCTGCTCCCCACTCTTCCCTGCTGCTCCCCACTCTGCCCTGCTGCTCCCCACTCTGCCCTGCTGCTCCCCAGTCGGCTTTGCTGCTCCCCACTCTGCCCTGCTGCTCCCCAGTCGGCCCTGCTGCTTCCCACTCTGGCCTGCTGCTCCCCACTCTGGCCTGCTGCTCCCCACTCTGGCCTGCTGCTCCCCACTCGGCCCTGCTGCTCCCCCACTGGGCCCTGCTGCTCCCTACTCTGCCCTGCTTCTCCCCACTCTGCCCTGCTGCTCCCCACTGGGCCCTGCTGCTCCCCCACTGGGCCATGCTGCTCCCCACTCTGGCCTGCTGCTCCCCACTCTGGCCTGCTGCTCTCCACTCGGCCCTGCTGCTCCCCACTCGGCCCTGCTGCTCCCCAGTGGGCCCTGCTGCTCCCCAGTCTGGCCTGCTGCTCCCCACTGGGCCCTGCTGCTCCCCCACTGGGCCCTGCTGCTCCCCACTCTGCCCTGCTGCTCCCCACTGTGGCCTGCTGCTCCCCACTCTGGCCTGCTGCTCCCCACTGTGGCCTGCTTCTCCCCACTCTGCCCTGCTTCTCCCTACTCTGTCCTGCTGCTCCCCACTGTGGCCTGCTGCTCCCCACTCTGCCCTGCTGCATCCCCAGCTACTCCCCCACTCTGCCCTGACCTGCAACCCAGCCGCTCCCCCACTCTGCCCTGACCTACACTCCGGCTGCACCCCCACTCTGCCCTGAGCTGCTGCATCCCATCCTACCCCCCATGCCTGGGGTGGGAGGGCCTTGCCAGGGTGATGCTACAGTATTTATTTGCTTTGGGAGGAAGGTGTAATTAGCCCTAAACACAGCCTGCAGCCGGGAGGCGAGGCGGGCTGGGCAGGCAGATACCGAAACTATGTGTCTGATAATGATATAATGAGGGGCTGGGGCTCCCTGACTTCAAACAGGCAGAAGCAGCAGGTCCTCCAGCCATCTTGCCTGGGCAGACATTTCTGTCTAATCACCACGTACAGTAACAAGAAGGAGACAGAAGGGCATTGTTCCCTTTCAAAATGCCAGTCCCCTTCCTGGCCTTTTGCATGCACGGGAGGAGACTCTGAGAGGACAGAAATACAGGTTTAGCACAGTTACACAAAAGTCCATTCTCCTGGCAGAAATGGGGATCCAATTAAAAAGGAAAAGTTGTTAGAACTTTCTTAGTTACCTGTCAAAGTTTTATTAGACTGCTTGAGGTCACTGGAGATACAGTATTTTTAAACAGGCTCTCAAAACAGTCAAGCGGCATTTCTCCTGCATTCAGCTCCCCTTTTCTGCAGTCAGTCAGAGCTTCATAGGACCAAAATGGACCTTTAACATTTTTTAACTTTAAATCTGCACGTGGAATTTGCCAGGCTAGGGACGTGTTGTCATCCCCTCATGGCTTTGCAGAAAGTAAGTCAGCATGCACAGATCAGAGGTCCGGCTTGGGCCACACTTGGAGAGAGCTGGGGCAAGGCCTCCTGTTTGGGTGGCTAAACTCAAGTGACCGAATACCTGTGTCAAGTTGACTTCCCTGGAAAGACTTCACTCTGGCAGCCCCGGGAAGCGGAGCATGCCAAGGGTGGGCTGGAAGCAGGACAGATAATTCAACCAGACTTTTTGTTCAGAGAGGGGCAGCAAAGGTGAGCGTGGGGAGATTTTGTGCTGCAGCCACCCCCACCCCCGCCGCCCAGCCCTGCGTCTAAGTTCCAGGAGGAGGGTTTAGACCCAGGCAGGGCTTCAGTGGGAGGAGTGAGCCAGGCCTGGGTCAGTCCCCTGGTCTGCGCATGTGACAATGACCAGAGTCCACCGGCCTGCGTGCCATGTCAGTGATGACTCTGAGACCCAGATCTTTGAAGAGTCTCAGCTGGTGTTGCAGCAAAATGTTAGCAGTGCCTTGCAGCTCGCAAAGTAAGTTTTATAAAGGCGACTTGAGATCACTTCTTGTAGAAAAAGCTGAGGTTTCCGAAGGATTTTTCATTCAACTTCAGAGGGTTTTCAGGGTCAGCGTCTCTGCCTCCAGATACCAGGCTGAGTACATGCAGCACAGCAGGGAGGGAGGAGAAGTTGGCTTTGCAGCCCCCACCCCCAGCCTCCAGCTTTACGACTTTCCATTTGGACTGAAAGAAATTGACTTTGGCAAGCAAACCACTAATTGTAAACTGCCTAGTTCCTGTTTTACAATATACTGACTAAAAGCCCCTCTGCACGAAACAGTCTTTACAGGCATAGTCTGCCTTTTCTAGAGAGGTTGCAAATAGCTGCCCAGTTTCATAGTTTTAAAACACCCTGACCGGAGTGATTTCTAGATTGTTGTGTTTCTAGTTAATAACTTTATAAGGTGTTAGCTAAAGCTCTTAAATCTTGGCACAGCCATGCAAGGTAGTAAGCAATTCAGTAGTTCCGTTCAAATATTTATACTGACAAAAGCCCGGCATTTTTGGTTGCATGTTCATATCAGATTAAAGTGAATGAATAATCTAAATCGTCTTACCATGGGAGAAATCAGTGATTATTTTCCTTCAGAAATAAAGTGGTTTTTTTTTCATTTGATAGCTAATTCAGTTTAAATTGAAAATCGATGTCCTCCTATTGATATTAAAATTCTGAAATCACATTTAAACGGGTCGAAATTTAAATGCTGGCTGGCACAGGGGTCTTTCCGAGTTCACGGTCTGCCATCGTAAGCACCAAGTGGATGTGTGAGAAGCTGGTGCCGTGAGTGGGCTTTGTAGCACCAGGCTCGTCAGGCTGCGCGGCCTCCGGCGGAGTTGGATGCAGTGTGCCTTTGTTCACAGGTGAAATCAGGTGCTACTGTGATGCTGCCCACTGCGTGGCCACTGGCTACATGTGTAAATCCGAGCTCAGTGCCTGCTTCTCCAGACTTCTCGATCCTCAGAACACACATTCCCCGCTCACCCATGGCTGCCTGGACTCTCTCGCAAGCACAGCAGACGTCTGCCGAGCCAAGCAGGCACAAAACCACTCCGACACCACTGTGCCCACGTTGGAGTGCTGTCATGAAGACATGTGCAATTACCGAGGGCTGCAGGACGTCCTTGCTGCTCCCAGGGGGGAGGCCTCAGGTAGGTGGAAGCCCACCCCACCCCCAGCCGCTGGTCTCGTGTCCAGGCTCCTGACCGCCAGCCCTGCGTGTCTGCTATTGATTTTATTGTTAATGTAATTAGAGGCACTAGATGCGTCTCCGCTGAGTAGCTTTTATGTCTGCCTGAGCATTAGATGTCTGTCTGTGTAATAGGTTTTGCCTGTTTTTTCAACATTTTGAAGACATTAAAGGACCATTACTACTCAGTAATGACAGTCTGTAAAAGAGGGGCTTTTGGGAGGCTTTGAATCATCGACCGGGTCGCGCACTGCATCTGAGTGGGCGGGCGCGAGTCCTGGGCTGCAGGCGGGCTAACGGTGCTCCTTCTGTCTGTGCCCCGCAGCCCAGGGGGACCGGCCCCGGCACGGGGGCAGCAGAGGCCTCATCACCAAAGTCCAGGAGCTCACGTCCTCCCGAGAGCTGTGGTTCCGGGCTGCCGTCATAGCCGTCCCCATCGCCGGGGGCCTGATCCTGGTGCTGCTCGTCATGTTGGCCTTGAGGATGCTTCGCAGCGAGAACAAGAGGCTGCGGGACCAGCGGCAGCAGATGCTCTCACGCCTGCACTACAGCTTCCACAGACACCACTCCCGCAAGGGGCAGGTCGCCAAGCTGGACTTGGAGCGCATGGTGCCCGTGAGCGGCCACGAGAACTGCTGCCTGACCTGCGACAAGCTGAGGCGAGCCGACCTCAGCCACGACAAGATCCTGTCGCTCGTGCACTGGGGCGCGTGCGGCAGGCACGGGAAGCTGGAGCTCGTATGACGGTCTTGTCTGAACTGGGGTTCCAGGCGCTTGGAGGCCTTTGAGTTCTGCTGGACAGGAGCACTTTATCTGAATGAAAACAAACTCAGAGCAATCATCTCTGAGAGACAGTGACCTCTGCGACAGAATCTGGGATATTTCCTCTGAAGGATTATTTGCACAGACTTAAATACAGTCCAGATGTGTTCTTTGCTTTAAAATTATGGAAAGCGAGGAGAAGACTGTGTACACTGTTACCACAGTTATTTGAATCTGAGGGAGCTAGAATTGAGCACCTAAATAAACTCCATGTAAGCTCCTACATCTTGATTTGTTGTAAAGAGCTTAAGTATATATATATGGGTATGTACGTATATCCATATAGAGTTATCGTCTGAAGTCTAGCAGCGTCTCGCCATGAATTAAAAACTGAACGGGAAATGTAAGGAACCTACGTGTCAGCTATGCAAATGAAGATTTGATGCTCAGATTTGGTTTCCGACTGGGATTTGGCTAGATTTTTTTTTTTTTAACAAGGCCAAATCTGTTCATTCTTGTAATGCACATACATAGTTTTCTTAGAGAATGGAGAATTTCTGAATGAGTACTGTCCCTCGTTCAGTGTTATGTTCACAGCTTTTGTTAGGATAAATCTGTTTTGTTTTTTTAAAGATTTTCGTTTTGTTTTGTTTTGTTTTTGCTTTTACCGAATGTTCTCTTAAACTTATTTATAGCAGGTCAGGTATGATTGATCAGTTTCCAAAGTTGCCTTAGCAAAGATGATATTTATCGACTTGGTCCATTTGCTCTGGAACCCTTTTTTTAAATGTCTACCTCCAAAAAAGGAAAAAAAAATACTATATAGAACAATTGTTTTTGTAGTCATTGTCTACTTTTACCGTTGGTGAATGAACCAGTTTACTCTGTCGCAAGCTGAATTAAATATTTTGGACCTCCAAAGTAGCCAAGCTCCTAGTTTCTAAATCTTCCTTAACACGGTCGTCTACTTTTCTTTTTTTATTTTCTTTAATTTATTTTTTATTGGGGGATTAATGTTTTATAGATGGCAGTAAATGCAATAGTTTTTACATGCATAACATTTCCCATTTTTCCATCTAGTGGTACAACCCCCACTAGGTCCTCTGCCATCATGTTCCAGGGCCTGAGTTGTTATACTTTTCTTTGACTTCTCAATCTTCAGAAAGGTTTTCAGTAGTGAACATCATTTATTACTGAGATTTAGATAACACAGTGAGACTTCCATCCCCAAGTGACCATTTTATTAATGTCACCCAAATAGAGCACTGACTTTAGCCACTAATCCAGCTAAGTATTTCCATTCACATAGGGTTTTCACACTATGTATTTTGACCTACAAATAGATCTTTAATATCTTAAATATAAGAATAATTTGCCATGGAAGCTTTTTCTCAACTCTTGTATATTTGAAACTTTTCCTTAGCAATTGACAGTCTGTATACTCGAGTGTGGGGTAAACTTTCACAAATGTCTTTTAAACATTTCAAAGAAATTTTTTTCCCATATTTTCTGGGACTTTTATGATAAACATGATTTGGGTCCCTCAAGAAGACAGATAGGTTAAGTTAGTGAAAGAATGCGTTAAAATAACTACTTTAAAATGAGCATCTAGGTTACTGAATGGTATAGACCACAGCCCTGGACAAGACAGGCTATGAATAAACAAATCTTTTAATAAATGGTGGTATTGGCATTGTACTTTCTGAAACGAACAGTCTTACTGACACAAACGAATGGTATCATTCATAAAAGTCATGGAGTTCGGGTGTTGGGCAGTAGTGCAGCGGGTTAAGAACATGGTGCAAAGCACAGGGACCGGCGGAAGGATCCTGGTTCAAGCCCCCAGCTCCCCACCTGCAGGGGAGTCACTTCACAGGCGGTGAAGCAGGTCTGCAGGCGTCTGTCTTTCTCTCCTCCTCTGTCTTCCCCTCCTCTCTCCAGTTCTCTCTGTCCTATCCAACAACAATGACATCAACAACAACAACAATAACCATAACAGTGATAAAACAACAAAGTCAACAAAAGGGAAAAAAATTGCTTCCAGGAGCAGAGGATTCATGGTGTAGGCACTGAGCCCAGCAATAACCCTGGAGGCAAAAAAAAAGAAGTCCAGTTTGCAAGTGAATTTGAGGGCACCAGGAAAGTTGCTGACCAGCACTGACAGGTGACATTCCAGCCTTTACCTGCCTGGCAGGGCTTGCTTTGCTCCTTGCACATCCTCACACATCAACCGCGTAAAGCACCATGGGAGCCCAGAGACTGGGTTAGCCAATTTTATATCCACGCTGTCCCTGCTGGTCTGCTTTTTTCGTCTTTGCTCCCCCTTCCTTCCAAATGCCAACTAAGTAAGAACTGGTGCAGCTCACCAGGAATTAAAGCAATGAAGTATTTATTATTGTTGTTGTTTGTTATTTTTTTTTAAAGAATTGGTTCACGAGAAAGCTAGGGGGAAAGTATCAGACACCACTCCGGTACGTGTGCTGCTGGGGATTGAACTCAGGACCTTGTGCTTGAGAGTCCAGTGCTTTATCCACTGCGCCACCTGCAGGACCACGGCAATGAAGTATTTAAAGTCGTGCCTTGAAGCACTTTGAAGCTAGTTAGCTCTGTTGTGCAGGGGAGGCCCGGGCCAGGCTGAGTGACAGCAGCACCACAGGGCTGAGCGTAATGTCTCGTTGGTGCTGTGACCTGCCTTGGAGTTTTCCACCGTGAGTTCATGTTCAGTTTGGGGGGTGGTTCTGCCCACGGCAGGCTCCAGTCAGGCAGCAGACTGGCTCTGCCTCTGCCATCCCTCATCTGCACGTGCTCCTGCCACCTGTCTTAAAGTGAGGTCTTTTAAGAAAGCCATTAGTGTCGGGAGCCGGACGGTAGCACAGTGGGTTAAGCACAGGTGGCGCAAAGCGCAAGGACCGGCATAAGGCTCCCGGTTTGAGCCCCCGGCTCCCCACTTGCAGGGGAGTCACTTCACAGGTAGTGAAGCAGGTCTGCAGGTGTCTATCTTTCTCTCCTCCTCTCTGTCTACCCTCCTCTCTCCATTTCTCTCTGTCCTGTCCAACAATGACATCAACAACAACAACAACAATAATAACTACAATACAACAAGGGCAACAAAAGGGAATACATATATTGTTTAAAAAGTCATCAGTGATTTAATGTTGCTTCGTCACTTTGAGATGACAGGTGCAGCCCGCACCTTCCCACCACTGGAATTCTGTGTCTTCATCCTCCAACCAGAAGCTGCAAACTGCAGTGGTTCTCTCAAGGTCACAGACAGGGGTTGACTGATATTCCCAAAACATGGTCCTGCCTTCTCCTCCTTATTTTATTTTATTGATTGGATAGAGACAGAAATCTAGAGGGGAGGGGCGATAGAGAGAGAGGGAGAGAGAAACCTGCAGCCCTGCTTCATCACTCGGAAAGCTTTTCCCCTGCAGATGGGGGCCGAGGGTTTGAACCAGGATCCTTGTGCGTTGGAACAAGTGCACTCAGCAAGGTGTGCCACCGCCTGGCCCCCTGCCGTCTCTTTCTAAGTCTCACCTACTACTTTGGAGTGTCCTCCCCCACCCCACCCCTTGTTTTGTCCCTTTTCTCTCCTGATGGAGTTGGAGAGCAAAGCCCTCTGGTCATCTTCTAACATTTACCCCTCTGGGAGTCTGGGCCAAAATTTAAAGTGAGGTCTGTAAGCAAAGCCTGACTGTTTGGTGAACTATCAGGGACTTCTCGGCCTAGGCGTCACTCAGCACGGAGTGTAAAGCCTACTTTTGCTTTCCTTTGCGGGTGTGGAAGTGGCCAGGAGTGGAGCTAGAGGGGTCTTCACGGGTGCCTGGCCGGCTGGCCGATGTGAGGCTGGTGATGGCTGTGCCTGCTTCCCTCAGACATCTGAGGCGTCAGTGCCAGCCTGGCCCCCGCGAACAACTCTTGCTTAATTTTTTGCTTAATACCGACATCCGCACTCCCTCCAAAAGTAACTGTCCTTTCTATATGGAAATTTGACCAAACTGGAGACAGATGGTACTCAATTTGTCACGATGTTTCTGTATCTATGCCCTTTCCATTTTACCCCTTTTGAAAAACCTGATCTCTGCAAGCGTGTCTTTTATGCTGCTTTCACCCTGACTGTGCATGGCTCAGAGACTTCTTAGGAGTTGACTAGAGTGTCTCTAATTTCTGCTGAGCTGATCTTATTAAAAACACTGCACCATAGGGGGTTGACCTTCTAGAATACCAAACATGTCTGCTTTAGAAACACAAAGCTCTCCTCTGAAGAGTGAATCTGGTTTCAATAAGGGTTGATCATAAGCAAAAAGCTTGAAAGGAGCGGCGTCTAGTATCATGAATCTGGAACTAGCCTTCTCGGGGCCAGGGCAGCTTCTTTTTTCTTTCCGCCCTCATAACTTCTAATTGGTCCTCCTCTCTGTCTCAGCCCAAACAGCCCGAGCTCCACAGCGTGGTGAGTGAGGAGAGCCATCCAGGATGGAGATCAGACGCAGTTTGAGGCCTCACGGGCTGTGTTTAGATGCTGCCTTTGTCCCTGTGAGTTGTCTGTACTTGTGTCAGAATTGTCTCCTATAAAACGAGGACCTCAGCAGCACTTGGTGAGATTATTTTGAGGAGGTACAGTAACCATTTGTTAGTCTACACAAGACTCTTAGAAGTAGAGTAACCATTCTGTTAGTCTACACAAGACTCTTTCTTAGAAGTAGAGTAACCATTCTGTTAGTCTACACAAGACTCTTAGAAGTAGAGTAACCATTCTGTTAGTCTACACAAGACTCTTTCTTAGAAGTAGAGTAACCATTCTGTTAGTCTACACAAGACTCTTAGAAGAATTAGAGTAGACCCCACCAATGTGTCCTGGTGCCCCGCTTCCCCAGAGCCCTGCCCCATTAGGGAAAGAGAGAGGCAGGCTGGGAGTATGGATCCACCTGTCAACACCCATGTTCAGCGGGGAAGCAATGACAGAAGCCAGACCTTCCACCTTCTGCATCCCACAGTGACCTTGGGTCCATACTCCCAGAGGGATAAAGAATAAGAAAGCTACCAGGGGAGGGGATGGGATATGGAGTTCTGGTGGTGGGAATTGTGTGGAGTTGTGCCCCTCTAATCCTATGGTCTTGTCAGTGTTTCCATTTTAATTTTTTTATTATATTTATTTATTGGATAGAGACAGCTAGAAATTGAGAGTAGGGGAGATAGACAGAGAGGCACCTGCAGCCCTGCTTCGCCACTCACAAAGTTTTCCCCCTGCAGGTGGGGACCAGGGGCTTGAACCTGGGTCCTTGCACACTGTAACATGTGCGCTCAACCAGGTGCGCCACCACCTGGCCCCAGTGTTTCCATTTTATAAATTAAAAAAAAATTAGAATAGCTCAGTATTCCTCAAAATTTAAAAATATGAGCTTACTATGTACATTATTGTGGGTTTTTTTTTTAAAAAAAGATTTTATTTATTTATTAATGAGAAACATAGGAGGAGAGAGAAAGAGCCAGACATCACTCTGGTACTTGTGCTGCTGGGGATTAAACTCAAGACCTCATGCTTGAGAGTCCGATGCTTTATCTACTGCACCACCTCCCGGACCACTATTGTGGATTTTTAAAAAGTAGGATTCTGCTACTCATTTTCCAAGAGAGCCCAGAGCACTCCTCTGGCATGAGAGGCGGGATGCCAGGGTGCTGGAACGCGACACACAAGTGCTGTGCTGTCCTCACAGGCCGCTTCCTCTGCTGCCATTTTCACTTGACTTCTTAATATTTTAGGCCTTGCGGAGTTTGGGGTTTGCAGACCTTCAGCCACCTGTAGGCTGGATTTAGCATTTTATATGCTTGCTTTCAATTTTCTTTTTTTTAAAATATTTATTTTATTTTATTTATTTATTCCCTTTTGTTGCCCTTGTTGTTTTATTGTTGTAGTTATTATTGTTGTTGTCGTTGTTGGATAGGACAGAGAGAAACGGAGAGAGGAGGGGAAGACAGAGAGGGGGAGAGAAAGATAGACACCTGCAGACCTGCTTCACCGCCTGTGAAGCGACTCCCCTGCAGGTGGGGAGCCGGGGTTTGAACCGGGATCCTTATGCCGGTCCTTGTGCTTTGCGCCACCTGCGCTTAACCCGCTGTGCTACAGCCCGACTCCCGCTTTCAACTTTCTACTTTTACTGCTATCACAACTAATGATTTGACTTTGTAACTGTTTCCTTTTTGAAAAGTCTAAATGATTACTAACAAGGACATGTCCATGTTTATGTCCCTATTGTTTTCAGTATTGGGATGAATGGAATTCCTCAGGAGTGTCTGTGGCTCTGGGCGGCTAAACACCGAGGGTATTAAGAGGCAGACTCAATGGCAGAGTCTCTCAGAATGCTTTGAACAGCTTGTGAATGCTATGGAC
The DNA here is from genome assembly GCF_950295315.1 of Erinaceus europaeus. Classification (NCBI taxonomy): domain Eukaryota; kingdom Metazoa; phylum Chordata; class Mammalia; order Eulipotyphla; family Erinaceidae; genus Erinaceus; species Erinaceus europaeus. The sequence continues at coordinate 73,140,077 of NC_080167.1, read as the reverse complement.
AATCTGTGTTATTTTTATTTTAAAAAAATTTTATTTATTTGACTCCAGAGCTATTGTTGGGGCTTGCACTATGAAATCACTATGGTGTCTGCACTATGAAATCACTGCTGCTATGGTCATTTTTTTATTTTAATTTTTTATTATTTATTTTCCCTTTTGTTGCCCTTGTTTTATTGTTGTTGTAGTTATTATTGTTGTTACTGATGGCGTTGTTGTTGGATAGGACAGAGAGAAATGGAGAGAGGAGGGGAAGACAGAGAGGGGGAGAGAAAGACAGACACCTGCAGACCTGCTTCACCGCCTGTGAAGTGACTCCCCTGCAGGTGGGGAGCCGGGGGCTCGAACTGCTGGTCCTTGCACTTTGTGCCATGTGCGCTTAACCTGCTGCGCTACCACCCAACCCCCCATGCTGTGGCCATTTTTTTTATTTTTATTTTTTTGGATAGGACACAGAAATTGAGAGAAGGAAGGGGAGAGAGGGAAAGAGGAAAATAGACACCTGCAGACCTGCTTCACCATCTGTGAAGCGACCCCTCTGCAGGTGGGGAGCCTAGCACAGGTCCTTGTATTTCGTACTATGTGTGCTTAACCCAGTGCACCACACCTGGCCCCTGCTTTGGACAATCTAAATGAGTGCTAGTAGCAATGTACTCCGTAGACATTTCCAACAGTATACAAATAGCTTCCCTACTGGTCTGGGGAACTTTGTGAATTTTGCATTGGTCCTAGTTTAAAAAAAAAAGAATCCACTTAATTCCTTGCAATGAAATTATTTTTAGCTAGTTGCTCTGTAAATCACACTTACAAAGGAAAAAAAATGCTCTGAACACCAGTTTGACTTCTCTTTTCACTACCCAATTCATTTTGTCACTGTTGGCCTCTTAAACAGGCAGACTGTGGGTCTGAGGACTTGAGGCCTGATGGAATAATGAAATGTAATGCCCTTTTAGCTTTTGATGAGTCTTTATTTGGGGCACAATCTTATACCGTAAATCTGTTCTTGTCAGTGAACTAGCTGGCACGGCATGGCTTTGCAGGACCTCGCTGATACTCTTTTCTTCTTGGTTTTCTTATTTGTGATTAGCAGTGGGCTACAGGATTGTCGACTCACCATTAGAACTCCACACCACACTCCCGACCTACACCAGGGCTCTGTGTTCCCACCCTCCCACCTCTCAGAGAGAACCACCAGGGCTCTCACAGGGCTTAGAGAGGACGTGCTTGCTTCTGGGCCTTTTTTTCTTTTCCAGTTGATGTGTACCAGTTCTCTTGATTCCACACAAGTGGAAACATGGTGGTATGATTCTGGAAACGGAGAGCTGGAACTGTAAAACAGGTGGCAGAGCCGTGAGAGCACGAGGGCTCACTTCTTGCAGCAAGACAGTGATTTCCCAGTGGGCTTCTTCTAGGGGCAGCTCAACGTCACACCTGGCAAGCTGCAAAGACACTGATGAGCTGCCTTGGCAGTGCTTCAGGAGAGCCGCTGGGTAATGCCTCGGGCCTCTCAAGGCTTTCTGGAGACTCAGTCTCTCTCATAGCCAAGGGCCAGAGGACAGGTCAAAAGTCATTTCAGATTGTGGCCAGCCACCTGCCACTTACAAGTTGGAACAAGGTAGGACTAAAACTGGATAGAGCCCAGGAATGATCAGCTAATAACTATTTCATGCCATATGTTCATATATCTGCCATGTTAATTGAATAATCTTTGTAATCAGCTATCATTTCACATTGAACAGTTTTCAAGGCAGTGTGTAAACAGAGGCTGGAATGTATGAGAAGTCAGCATTTTGCTTTTAGACATGAGAAAACTAAGTTGGTTTTGATGAATTAATAAAGTCAGAGACTGTTGTGTAAATTCACTCTGAAAGATCTCATGTTACAAACCTAACGGAACAAAAATTGTTTTAGCTGTGAAAAGCATGAGAAATACAGAAAGCTCTTTACCCTGGTCTCTTCTCCTTGGAATTTCCCAAGGTGGAGAAACACCACACTTCATAAGCCCGTCTCTTGCTCACCAGATGTGCAAGTTCATCTGAAAGCCCGTCCATGGAGGTGAGTGTGTGTGGTTTTGATTCAGAGCTCCATGCCAGTCGCCTTGTTCAGTGGGACATTTCTGTGGATTTAGCTTTGAGTTTCCAATAAGAAGGAACTGGAATCTATAAACAACTTTATTACATTACCAAGTCCAAACAAAGGTAAATGAGAGGATATATATATATGTATGTATATTTTAAATCTATTTATAAAAAGGAAACATTGACAAAACCACAGGATAAGAGGGGCACACACACAGTTCCCACCCCCAGAACTCTGTATCCCCTCCCCTCCCCTGACAGCTTTCCTATTCTTTATCCCTCTGGGAGCGTGGACCCAGGGTCATTGTGGGTGCAGAAGGTGGAAGGTCTGGCTTCTGTAATTGCTTCCCTGCTGAACATGGGTGTTGACAGGTGGATCCATACTCCCAGCCTGTCTCTCTCTTTCCCTAATGGGGCAGGGCTCTGGGGGAAGCGGGGCTCCAGGACACACTGGTGGGGTCATCTGTCCAGGGAAGTCTGGCCAGCATCCTGGTGGCATCTGGAACCTGGTGGCTGAAAAGAGAGTTAACATACAAAGCCAAACAAATTGTTGAACAACCATGGACCTAAAGGCTGGAATAGTGCAGATGAAGAGCTGGGGTGGGGGGTGTCTATGTTATATATAGATAGCTAGTAGGCATATTTTAGTTATATTCCAAAGGGCCTGTGGCTATACTAGTTTTTTCCCCCTGAGCCTGACATCTGATATGCAGGTGGATCCTAGTTATTGTCTGGGGAGATGATGTCATGGCTGGCAGAAGGACCAGAAAGCTGGATCAGGAAAGAGAGTAGCTCCCTAATATGGGAAAGGGGTATAAAATATTGTTCACTGTAAACCCCATCGATCTGATGTGGTCTGGGGCCCGTAATCAGCTTAGGAGCCTGTGTGACCTCTGCATCCCTATAGATCTGAGCTCAAACTCTGTGGAACGTTCCAAGCTGCCCCAATATCAGGACCCATCTTCCTCAGATGTAGCATAGAGTATGTTGTCCAGCCTCCCTTCAGAGGATGGAACATTCTCTACCATTGTTGATCCAAGTTGAGGGCGAGGTCCTATGGGGGCCCACAGAGGGATCTATTGTGTTGTTCCTGATAGAGATGAGCGGTAACAATGGAGAGAGGGGTTTATTCGAGGTCTAGGCCCATCATGTCTGTTTGGGAATCCCAGGACTTCTCGACTAGGACCCCAGCTAATGGGGTGGCCTGATAGTGACTAAAAGTCATTGTTAAAGTCTGCCAGTCTCTTGCCCTTATTCAGCTTTTGTAGTCCTTGCTTTGCTAAAGTTAGTTTGCGAGTGAGTAAGGGACGTGTAAAAGGAAGCAGGTGAGGAGGGTAGAGACGGAGATATTAAGGAAGCAGGTGAGGAAGGTAGAGATGGAGATATTAAGGAAGCAGGTGAGGAGGGTAGAGATGGAGTTAATATTAAGGAAGCAGGTGAGGAGGGTAGAGATGGAGATAATATAAAGGAAGCAGGTGAGGAGGGTAGAGATGGAGATAATATTAAGGAAGCAGGTGAGGAGGGTAGAGATGGAGATATTAAGGAAGCAGGTGAAGAGGGTAGAGATGGAGATAATATAAAGGAAGCAGGTGAGGAGGGTAGAGATGGAGATAATATTAAGGAAGCAGGTGAGGAGGGTAGAGATGGAGATAAAAATAAGGAAGCAGGTGAGGAAGGTAGAGATGGAGATATTAAGGAAACAGGTGAGGAGGGTAGAGATGGAGATATTAAGGCTCTGTCATCAGGCTTGTGAGTACAAATAATCAATAAAATACAAAAGCTGCCTTTTTCTTGTTTCTTTGCCTAACCTACAGCAGCACTAAGGGTCTGCACTTTTTACATGGAAAGCTCAAAGGGAAACAAGTTGCAGATGGAAGGAACTAAGGAGCGCAGTGCCAGTGACTCTGAAGATGAGGGGCTGAGCCCGTGGCTCAGCCACCTTTGAAATCGAGTGCTGTCCCCAACTAATTCAAGCACATGTGTTCACCAGAAGCTGAGCATTATTTCCCACTCAGTGAAGATTTGTGGTTCCATGTTAGCATTTGAGAATATTCAGTGTCGGGGGCCTGGGGACGGCTCATCTGGCAGAGTAAAGATCTCCCATCATCAGTTGGGTTGGAACTGTGGTGTGTCTCCTCCTCTCTTTCTTCCTCTCTGTCTCTCCCTCTCTGTCTCTGTCTGAAATTAAAGGAAAAACAACAAAAACAAAAAAAGAGTCCACTTGGAGTGGTGGAAGCATGCAGACCCAATCCAACAGACGAAAGTAAAGAGACCCAGTGTTTTATCCAAAAGTGTGCTTCTAAAGAAGTGTGCACAAGTCATTGAGTCCATTGCCGGCCCAAAAGATAAAAGAATCTGGATTCTTTTGAAGAAGTATTTCATTAGGTAATTTATTTATTTGGTAGAGAAATCAAGGGGGGACGTGGGACAGAGAGAGAGAGAGAGAGACACCTGCAGTCCTGTTTCACCGCTTGCGAGACTTCGCCCCCAAGAGGTGGGGGTGGGGCCTTGAACCTGGACCCTTGCGTGCTGTGACACATGTGCCCTGCCAGGTGCCTGCCACCTGGCCCCAAGGACCTGGGATCTTATCTCACTCACACTGGGGCAACTGTGACAACTGTTTTCTTTCCCTGGGGATGAACCTTTAGTCAGTGTCTAACAGAACCAGAGAATAGTGCATCACTTTCCGTTCAGGGGTACACCCAGAGCCGTAAGTCACACCCCCACTCAGAATCTTCATGTAAACACTGCCTTTTACTTCAAGACACAAAGGACTCTCTGGCGGCCATCTGTAGTTGTGTGATTTAAACTTATGTAGGTTTATTTTACTCCTGCATACATCTGTCAGAAATACTCATAGATAACTTCAAATGAACAATGATACATTTTAAAAACAGTGTGTATGTGTAATCATCCTGACTTCCCAATCTTATTATCTCCACTGTCCCATATTTTTATTTAAAAACATGTCTTCCCCACCTGCAGGGGAGTCGTTTCACAAGCAGTGAAGCAGGTCTGCAGGTGTCTGTCTTTCCTCCTCTCTGTCTTCCCCTCCTCTCTCCATTTTTCTCTGTTCTATCCAACAACGATGACATCAATAACAACAACAACAACAACAACAACAAAAACAACAAGGGCAACAAAAGGAGATGAGTAAATAAATATTAAGAAAAAAAAGGTTTAAAAAAACATGTCTATATTTATTTAATTCTCTTTCTGCCACCAGGATTACCACTTGGGCTTTGCACTTTCACGATTCCACCTCTCTAGGCAGTTTCTCTCTCACGCGCACTCTCTCTTCCTTTCTTTATCTCCTTAGCTATAAGGTGAGAGACAGGGAAGGAAAGAAGCAGAGGCACCACAGCACTGCTCTACATCTGGACGCTTCCCTTTTACATGGTGCTCCAGGGTGGTGGCCTGGGCCTTGAACTTGGGACCTCATGCCTGGTAAGATGTATGTCTACTGGGTGAGCTATTCCAGACTCCTATTTGAAAGCATTTTAATTATGTTTGTATTTGCTTTTCCCTATGACCCCTGGCTCAGACCAATGTTAACTGCTTTTTTTAAATAATTTTTAAAAAATATTTATTTTATTTATTTATTCCCTTTTGTTGCCCTTGTTGTTTTATTGTTGTAGTTGTTATTGTTGTTGTCATTGTTGGATAGGACAGAGAGAAATGGAGAGAGGAGGGGAAGACAGAGAGGGGGAGAGAAAGACAGACACCTGCAGACCTGCTTCACCGCCTGTGAAGCGACTCCCCTGCAGGTGGGGAGCCAGGGTTCAAACCGGGATCCTTATGCCGGTCCTTGTGCTTTGTGCCACCTGCGCTTAACCCGCTGTGCTACAGCCCGACTCCCGTTAACTGCTTTTATAGTGCTTCTTAAAGCTGTGAATAAAGTGTGGGAAAGTGACACCCCATTTCTTAAATACATTCTTATTTATTTTGACTAAATGAGAGAAGGTGGGGGAGAGGAGAGTATTACCCAGCTCTAGTTTATGGAGGTGGTGGTGGTGGTTTGAACCTGGGACCTCAAGGCCTCAGGCATGAAAGTCTGTCTCAGAACCACTATGCAGTCTCCTCGCCCAGAGTTTGCTTTTACTTACTTATTTTACCACAGCACAGCTAAATCGTGGGGATGTTGGGGGTTGAGAAAACAGCTGAGAGAAGATGGAGTCCCCGTGGCTGCATGAAGACAGAACCTGGGCTGACTCTCCTCAAGAGATCTCTTCAGACTCTCCTCAAGAGACCTCTTCAGACTCTCCTCAAGAGATCTCTTCAGACTCTCCTCAAGAGATCTCTTCAGACTCTCCTCAAGAGATCTCTTCAGACTCTCCTCAAGAGATCTCTTCAGACTCTCCTCAAGAGATCTCTTCAGGGCCCAGGCGGTAGCACGCAGGTTAAGCACACATGGAGGACGGTGCAAGCACTGGCATAAGGACCCCAGTTCAAGTCCCCGGCTCCCCATCTGGAGGGAGATCTCATCACAAGCAGTGAAGCAGGTCTGCAGGTGTCTATCTTTCTCTCCCCCTCTCTGTCTTCCTCTCCTCTCTCAATTTCTCTCTGTCCTATCCAACCACAATCACAGCAACAACGACAAAAAAAAAAAAAAAAAAAGAGATCTCTTCAGACTCCTCAAGAGATCTCTTCAGACTCTCCTCAAGAGACCTCTTCAGACTCTCCTCAAGAGATCTCTTCAGAATCTCTGCAAGAGACCTCTTCAGACTCTCCTCAAGAGACCTCTTCAGACTCTCCTCAAGAGACCTCTTCAGACTCTCCTCAAGAGACCTCTTCAGACTCTCCTCAAGAGACCTCTTCAGACCCCGGTGTCTCTGAGTGGAAGTGGGACTCCTAGGCCAGTAGGAGAGCAACAACAGAGGAGGGGACGAAGAGAGACCACGTGGAGAGTCACAGCCCATCTGTGAGCTGGTGAAGGAGTGCCGGAGAGGACAAAGGAGAGCCGAGCACCACCAGCTGCAGACGCCGCCATGACGCCCTCCTGACCTCCCTGGACAGACGCCCTCACCCGTGTGTCCTGGAGCCTCCCCTCCCCAGAGCCCTACTCCACCAGGGACAGACAGACACAGGCTGGGGGTGTGGATCCACCTGCCAACACCCATGTCCAGTGGAGAAGCAATGACAGAAGCCAGACCCCCCACCTTCTGCTCCCCATAGAGAATTCTGGCCCCTGCTCCCCATAGAGAATTAGGGGACGACAACCAGAGGGCTCTGAACCCCAATTCCATCAGGACTCTGAGAAAGAAGAGGAAAAAGAAGGACATTTGGAAGTAACAGTAGGTGGAGGTGTGACTTAGGAAGAGAAGGCAGGACCACAGAAAAAAAATGGGCCAAAATATAGATTTAAATCAGAGTCCAACTCTCTCTTTCTTTCTTTCTTTCTTTCTTTCTTTCTTTCTTTCTTTCTTTCTTTCTTTCTTTCTTTTTTTAACAGAGCACTGCTCAGCCCTGGCTTATGGTGGCTATGGGGATTGAACCTAGGATTTTGGAGCCTCATGCCTGAGAATCTATACACTTTTCATTTTATTACTCTACTCAATATAAGTTTTGAATCCTGACTCCCTTCTCTAAAATTTATAATCAAGTCATAAAGCTTGCTTAAGAAGACAGAAAATGGTGCACATAACAATTATGTGCTTAAGGCCTTTCTTCCTCCCTTTCTTTCTTTCTTTCTTTCTTTCTTTCTTTCTTTCTTTCTTTCTCTTTCTGCTAATGAAAGCACTACCCGCTTGGAATATTGTCTGTAATTGAATTTACATTCATAATAAGCTTCAGACTTTGAATTGGGCTAGGGTGGGTGGAGAGAGGAAACTTGAAGCAATCTAATTAACAAGTTGCCGCAGCATTACTGTGCACAGTTTTGAAACAGACATGTTGATTTTTCTTAGAATGTCCTTAGTAAAAATAAAATAAAAATAAAAGATCAACCCTCCACCCCCTAAAAAAGGCAAAACACAAAATAAAAATCCACAGAGATAATTCTGCTTAAAAATGACTGGAGCCCATAAAACAAGGGCAACACAAGGGAAAATTAAAGAAAAAAAGACTGGAGCCCAAGTGCCAATAAAGCTTGCCCGGTCAGTGCGGCGTTTTGCCGTGTACACAGCCTGGCTCCAAGCCCACCCCCGGATAGGGCTCTGTGCTGTGCTGTCTCCCCTTTTTCCCTCTGTCTCTGACTCTTCCTTATTCTCTGAAAAAAGTTAGCTCAGAGCAGCAGAACTCTGGTGATGACAAAAAATATATACAACTTGTGTGCTGTTACTTCAGGCAAATATTACATAAACTCTTGTTTTTTTTTTAAAAAAAATCCTGTACAATTAGCTGAAATATTAAGATTTAATAGACTGTCTTGGCTAGGAACACTAAGGAATACTCCTATTTCTTGCTGACCTGCTCCTGAGTGATTGATACTTAAATTGATGCTGAGTGGTTAATAGTTAAATGATGGTACTTGACTGTGGCTGTCCCTGTACCTGCCTCAGCCTTGGAGGAACTGGTCACGTGACTTGTCGGTTGGTGCTGGGTGCAGGGTCTCGCCGGTGAGCCACACTGGGAGAAAAGTTCAGCCCGGTTCACAAAGTTTTACTTGAGGGAGTCGGGCGGTAGCACAGTGGGTTAAGCACATGTGGCGCAAAGCACAAGGACCGGCGCAAGGATCCGGGTTCAAGCCCCCGGTTCCCCACCTGCAGGGGAGTCGCTTCACAGGCGGTGAAGCAGGTCTGCAGGTGTCTGTCTTTCTCTCCCCCTCTCTGTCTTCCCCTCCTCTCTCCATTTCTCTCTGTCCTATCCAGCAACAACGACATCAACAATAACTACATTAACAAAACAAGGACAACAAAAGAGAGTAAAAAAAAAGTTTACTTGAATGGGGAATTTACCAGTGGCCTTTGACTGACACAGGGACCCAGCCTCCCAGGACCCGGCCACATCTCTGGCTTCAGTGCCACGGCCTTTGGAGGCTGCTGGGGGCTGGCAGGGGAGGACACCTCTCTAGGGTTAATACACTCCATGTGCTATTCTGGCAGCTCTAGGGGAAAATTCTTACTCTCCTGACGACCTCTTTACTCTATAGAAAGACAGGCCACTGATAACTTTCCTTTCTCTGACTCTTGAGAGGAGTGGAAACAGGGCTAAAATACAACGCCATGATCTCTTGTACTGCAGGGAACCTTGTGCTTTCTTACAAGTTACGCTTCTTCCTCTAGAAGCAGACATCAGTTGTGTTTCTTACAAGTCACGCTTCTTCCTCTAGAAGCAGACATCAGTTGTGTTTCTAGTGACCTTTTCTGACCCACCAATAGAAAGATCAGCAGTGACTTTTTTTTTTCTTGAGTGGAACAGAAGTACTTGTAGAAAAATGAAGTGTGTTGGACTCACTATTTCACTTGTTTTGGATTTTGATTCTTACCTATAAATAGAGGAGTCCTGGGACAATTCCAGTGAATAGTGTCAGGATATGTTTGGCTAAGTCATAGACCGTCAGACTGCAACAGACTCAGAAACTGTAATTAAATTGGGACAGTGTCTTTTTGAGCTCGAGTGACTCAAACAGCCAGCTTCCCAGCCTTGCTTCTCTGACAGCCTCATTCACCTTTTCATGACATGGCACTGAAGGAATTTCCTTTCAGACAACAGTCAATGAGCACAGCATAGTGGGGATTTTCCACTTGACTGAGTTCATGGGCGAGTAGCATACTCAGTCTTTCTATGCACCTTGCTCTACTTTCTTTATTAGTTTTTTTAAATATAATTTTTATTTATAAAATGAAAACACTGACAAGACCATAGGATAAGAGGGGTACAATTCCCACCCCCAGAACTCCGTTTCCCATCCCCTCCCCTGACAGCTTTCCTATTCTCTGTCCCTCTGGGAGTATGGACCCAGGGTCGTTGTAGGATGCAGAAGGTGGGAGGTCTGGCTTCTGTCGTTGCTTCCCCGCTGAACATGGGCGTTGACAGGTGGATCCACACTCCCAGCCTGTCTCTTTCTTTCCCTAGTGGGGCAGGGCTCTGAGGAAGCAGGGCTCCAGGACACACTGGTGGGGTCGTCTGTCCAGGGAAGTGCAGTTGGCATCATGGTGTCATCTGGAACCTAGTGGTTGACAAAGAGTTAAGATATAAAGCAGAAAAAATTGTTGATTAATCATGAACCTAAAAGCTGGAATAGTGCAGATGAAGGTTTGGGGTCTCCATTTTGGAAAAAGCTCATAGGTCTATTTTAGGTGTATTCTAAGGGGCTCATGACTGTCCTAGTTTTTGCCTGAGCCTGGCATCTAATATGTGGACCCAGGTTATTGTCTGGGGAGCTTGCTCTACTTCTTGATGAAAATTATTTATGCTTTACTGAACGTAGTTTTGAGGAGACGTAGTGACAGGCTCAAGCCCCCAACCCCACCTGTAGGAGGAAAGTGGAGCCTGTAGGTGCCTGTCTGTATTTCCATGGGGGTGGGGAGAGGAAAAAGTGGCTTCCAGGAATGCTGGGTTTGTCAGGAATACACCAAGCCCCAGTGATGATGCAGGAGGAAGAGGGGGAAGAGGAGGAGGAGGGGAGAGGGAGGGGAGGGGAGGGGAGGGGAAGGGCATGGGGGAGGGAAGAGGGGAGGGGGGGAGATGGGGGAAGGAAGAGGGGAGGGGAGGAGATGGGGAGGGGGAGAGAGAGGAGGGAGGAGGTGGGGGGGAGAGAGAGGAGGGAGGAGGTGGGGAGGAGATGGAGAGGGAAAAGGGGAGGGGAGAAGATGGGAGGAGGGGAGGGGGGAGTTGGGGAGAAGGGGGAGAGAGAGGAGGGGGGAGGAGGAGAAAAACACTATGAACAGCTATCACTGCACACTGACGCCCTCTTTCCTCTGACCTAGAACTCCCCGGAGTGCCTTGCGGTTGTGTTTGATGGGTCTGCCCGGGACACTGTGACCCTATCCTGAGCCTCGGGGGGTGAGAGGCAGTACATCGGCTCAAGGCCCCCAGCTCCTTCTGCAGCAGAGGGAGGCAGCAGGCGTGGCTGGCATGGGCCAGGTAAGACCTTGGCATCACAGGGCCCTTCGGTGAGGTGGCCCGTCCTCTAGGTGCTCAGGCCCATCTTGCCTGACCTGGGTGCGCATTCCTGCCGGGAGGGTGAGGACTCAGGACGCAGGCGTGTGGCTGGCAGCGAGAAGCAGCTCGCGGGAGGGCAGAGGAGCAAGACCTTCAGAGGCTTTGGGCTGGACTCTGCACCCTTCAGAAGGCTTCACCCGCTAGAATGTGAGGACGTTGCCCCCTGGCACGTGTGTAAACATCCCACGTCTCTCGGGGTGCCTGCCAGGCTCCTCCAAGAAACAGAGGAAATGGGTCTGTGACCAGTAGGCCGTGCCAACACTCACCCACATGGCACACGTACTTGGATGTCTGTGTGTGGAACACAGCCACACTGCGTTTGTGTCCACTGTGTAACACTCACATGAGGAGAGTTGTTGCAGCGACTGGCTCAGGACCCTGGAAGCTGGGAATTCTCACCAGCTACCAGCAGAAGGCTGGAATGGCAGCCGTGCTGATGGTGGGAACACAGGTCAGGCCTGGAGACCAGCTGGCAGGTTCGCCGTCCCTCCATAGGGCTGCTACTGGTCCAACTGGGGCCGCTGCCTGGCCGGCCCACCCGTCAGGTGGCCTCTCTGGAAACACTCAGCAACACACCCAGAAATGACGTGGACCCCCATATCTCGGTGCCCTGCGGCCTGGTCACCTGTACAGAAAACAGTCCCGATTCTGTTCGCTGCTGGGTGGGATGGCCCAGGGCTGGGTTTGAAAAGCCAAGTGGCCCACAGAGAGAGCCTGACTGCTGAGGACACAGCGGGGACTGACAGAATGGGACGGGCCACCCAGCAGTGCTTGCTTCTTGCACACATATGACTCCACGGCTCTTTTTTATTCTTTTCATTTCAGATATGGAGAGGCAGAGAAAGACGAGAAGAGGAACACCACAGCCCTGCTCCTCCATTCATGGGGCTCCCATGAGGCCTTTGGGCACTGCCAGGCATGCCCTTTTCTGGGTGAAATATCTCCGGCTCCCCACCCTCTAGTTAGAGCTAGTTTGATGAGCTAGCCAGCCCCGGCCACCTCTGGCTTCTGGCCGAGGTCCAGTGAGGACTTACGGCAGCTCTTCTCCAAGCCATGTTCCAAATTCAGTCTCTACTAGAATATTTCATCTTTCTCTTGTATCCTCTGCCCAAGGCAGTTTATCCCATGAAGTGAGTTGTAGGAAAGACTTCTGTGACATGAGCACACCACACAGAAGGTTTTGTGAGAAATGGCGATAACAGATGGTCTGGGTGTGTGGCCTGCTGGCCTGATGACACAGCTCTCAAGGGGTGAGGGATAAAGTAGACACATTACTGCTTGGGGGGGTAACGGGCGGTGTTACAGGATGGGGAGGGGGCTCTTTCAGACATGCTGCTTTTGCAAGGCAGTCTGGGGAATTCTAGTTTCTTTTTTTCTTTTATTCCTTCTCCCTCTCTTCTTTCTTTCTTTCTTTCTTTCTTTCTTTCTTTCTTTCTTTCTTTCTTTCTTTCAGCACTGTTCAGCTCTGGTTTATACTTGAGGACTTTGGTGCCTTAGGCATGAAAATCTTTTTGTATAGGCATTATACTATCTCCCCAGCCCAAGAATTATAATTTCTCCACTGATGAATCAATTAATGAATGAAAGGACATCTTCTTTATTGCTTGTTAATGTATTTCCTTATTAAAAACATTTATTTATTATTGGACAGAAATAGAAACTGAGAAAGGAGAGGGAAATAGAGAAGGAGAGAGACAGAGACACCTGCAGCCCTGCTTCACCACTCATGAAGCTTCCCCCTGCAGAGGGGGCCAGGGACTTGAACCTGGGTCCTTGTGCACTGTGATGTGTGCGCTTAACCAGGTATACCATTGCCTGGCCCCTGTTTATTATTTATATTTATTTTCCCTTTTGTTGCCCTTGTTGTTTTTCATTGTTGTTGTAGTTATTGTTGTTGTTGTTGATGTTGTTGTTGTTGGATAGGACAGGGAGAAATGGAGAGAGATGGGGAAGACAGAGAGGGGGAGAGAAAGACAGACACCTGCAGACCTGCTTCACCGCCTGTGAAGTGACTCCCCCACAGGCGGGGAGCCAGGGGCTCAAACTGGGATCCTTGTGACAGGTCCTTGCACTTTGTGCTATGTGTGCTTAACCCAGCCCACCACCGTCCGACTCCCCAAATAAATCTTTTGTAACAGAAAAGTGCAACCCAGGAGGTGGCACAGTGGACAAGGCACTGGACTCTTAGGCATGAGGTTTTGAGTTTAGTTCTGACATCACATGTGCCAGAGTGATGTCTGGTTTCCCCTCTCTGTCTCCATTCTTTCCCTCTCTCATTAATAAATAAATAAAATCTGTTTAAAAAGTTGAAACACTGTCTCCCAGTCATCTAACAGTCTTGAAAACCATTATCAGATCATTAATGAAAGTAATGCTAAAAATCATAAAGTCGAGGGCTGACCAAATAGCTCACCTTGATAGCATACTGCTTTGCTGTGTTTGTGATCCAGGCTTGAGCCCTTCCTGCCCTGGGGAAGCTTCGGTGATGTGGTGTCTTTCCCATGTCTACCTGAAAAAATTCAGGAAAACAAACAGAGAGAGAGAGAGAGAGAGAAAGAGCGCCGTGGCTCTGGGCCCTGCTCTTGCTGAGAGGAAGGTGTTGGGTGCTCGGGCACCAGGGGGTCCTGGTTGTGGCTCTGCTCTGGAGTGTCCTCGGAGCTACAGTCCTCTCTCATGAAGAAGCTCAGCAAATAGTGCATCCCTCCCCAGCCACTTACCAGGAACATTAGTCAGCCCATAAAGGAGGAATTAGGTCAGCTCTCAACTTAATTTTCTAGTTCCCTTTCAACATGTAACCACTCTTTGTGTTTTCATACTGAGAAATTGCATTTCAGCTGTAATGGAAGGGCAGAGATGGTTTCCCACAGACTTTGCTGTAATTCGCGACTGCAGAGGGAGCCTCCTGGAGCCCCACAAACTTCAGCCTGGGGCTGGTGTGGAGGAGCCATCCAGTTGGAGGCAGGAGTTTCCTCAAAGCTGAGGAATGAGAGGCCCAGGTAGCCTCAAACACCTCAACTGCCTCAACCTTCGCTGCCTCGGGGTCTGCTCTCATCAGGAGCCTATCAGCTGGAAGCTTTGAGCCTCCAAGGCAACAGATGGATTTTTTAAGCCCTTCATCTTGAAGCCTTACTGGATGGCAAAGCTTTTGCTGTTCAGCTTAAAGCATCTGTCTGACTTCCACAGTGACTTCTTCCCAGCTAGAGAGAAAAGTTAAGGCTATAGTGAATTATCTAAGAAACTACATTTATTCAAGTTAAAATACCAATCTCTGTTCTGAGAGTTTCTTATTTTTAATCTTTATTTGGTAAGAAAGAGAAATTGAGAGGGGAGGTGGAAATAGTAAGGATAGGAGACAGACGCCACTGTGTGTCTACAGGTGGGGACTGGGGGCTTGAACTTAGGTCCTTTGTGTGGTCGTGTGTGTGTGTGTGTGTGCAGCGGCACCAGGTGACTGTATCGGCCTCCCTGCTGTCTCACATTCAGCCAGTACAATGCGTTCCCACATGAAGCCACGCCCTCACCATCCACACCACGAGACCAGCCATCTCCAGCTGGTTTACTCTGGATAGAAGGCTATTTCTGTTTTAAAGGAGGGCTACTTAGACAACTCATCAAATGATTTTATTCATATGTGGACTATAGAGAGTTGAAACACATGTTTTTAAAGAAAAGAAGATGAAAAAGGGAAAAGGTAGTCAAAATGTTTCTAAGACATTGTTAAGAACATGGGTGAGTATAGGGGTGGTCACATAGTTTGGGGGGTGGGTGTGGGGTGGGGTTATTCCCCTTTCTCTTGTAGTTCTGTGAACCATCAAATCACTCATGAAAATGTAGCAAAGCAAAAGTGAACAGCAAGCAGAAATCACCAAACAAGGTCGTCAGGCCTTGTGTTTACGCTCTGGTTTTGAAGCTTGAGTTTTCTCTTCATAGATGTGGGATTCTGAGAGAGGGACACTGCGGCCTCACAGAGCCCTCTGGCATCTGCGACGAAGGCTAGATGAGAAGGTACTTCTCCTTGTAGTGGGAGGGTCTGTGGGATGAGAATTTAATCCTCTACAGTTCCCAAAGGCTTTTTTTCTTTTTAAATAGAGTTGAAACCCTTCAGAAAAGGCCCAAGATCCAAATACTGTTCTTATCTGGTGTTTTCTTTGGAAGCGGCTCAGCACTGGAGAGAGAGAGCACCAAACAGGGGCCAGCCTGGCGTGAGAGCCACCCAGGGGAACCTGTGGACAAACACCACTTCTCCTTTCTTTTTCCCAGCTGGCACTTGTAACTTCAAACTGGACCTTAAAAATGCCAAATTCACAGGGGGATTGGGGGGGGGGTAGATAGCATAATGGTTATGCAAAGAGACTCTCATGCCTGAGGCTCCAAAGTTCTAGGTTCAGTCCCCACCACCATCACCACCATAAGCCCAAAGTGAGCTGTGCTCTGGTAAAAAAACGAAAACAAACAAATAAAAAACCAAAACAAATTCAAAGATGAATCTGATGTCTTTGACAGAAAGTCCACTCATTCTGTGAATTGAGGAGGTAAATAAGAACAGCCGTTGACCCAAAACCAGCTGTTCCTTGTTCCGTGTGAACATCCCCACCTGTACCCACCTGCACTAACTATAAAAAGCTGAGATGGAAAATGTTCGGGCTCGTAAGACTTCCCCTGCGTGGAGGATCTTGGGACCCACGCTTCTTCTTCTAGCGTTTGCCCTTCTTCCGTAGCCAGTCAACAGCGTCAGGTTGAGCCTGATGTAAAGTTTCGAGACCGCCTTTGAATCTGGAGAGGTGGCAGTCGTTGACTATGTGGGTCATAGTCTGTCTGGAGCCGCAGTGGCAATTCAGGTCGTCTCTGGCTCCCCAGCGATGGAACATAGCGGCGCACCGGCCATGGCCTGTTCGATAGCGATTGAGGAGGACCCAATCATAACGTGCTAGGTCAAAGCCGGGTTGACGCTTGCAGGGGTCTGTGATGAGGTGTTTGTTCTTTACCTCAGCTGACTGCCAACTCTGTTTCCAAGAGTCTGGAACAGAGAAGTTCAGTGTAGGCATAGGGGACCAGATTGGGTGACGAGACGTCAAGCGTTGGACAGGGGGGGACCCACGCTTGAGCTTGCTAATAAAGGCTCTTGTACTTGCATGTGACTCTCGACTTCCTTGTGTGTGATCGGGACCCGAACTTCTGGGCGCAACAGATAGTCTTCGTCCTTCCAGCAGAAAAGGGAATTGCAGTGTGGACCGCCCGGCGGAGGCTCACGGCTACCAGGCCAGTGGAAGCCCTCTCCCCACCAGGAGGGAACGCCCGTGGATGGTCAGGCTTGGTCTGAGCACTCACTTTCCCGCACCCAAATGGCGGCTCTTTCTAGCTTTGCTTAAGAAGCCGGATCCTTTCTCATAAGTTTTCCATTAATGGGATTATAAATTGATATGATTTCAAATCCAAGAATGCAGAACTGGTATGTGGTAAATGTAAACATGTGTTTGGTGTTAGATGTAAACTGGTGTATCCAAAGTGGGCGAGTGCTGTGGACGTCAAACATGAAACAGATGTAAGGCAATTAGAGGCATGAAAGTGATGACAACAGCAGTGAACTGTGGCGATGAAATGAATTGTTAGTTTAGGCAGGGATCGTGTGGCCCGGGTGGCTTCATCACGTTTCTAGCTGCTGTGTGAACTTGATGTTACCCTTCCCTTTCTCCTTCTATTCAAGGCAGGAAGTATAACTTGGAAGTGTCTGGAGCACAGTACGTGTTTTCTAGATCTGAAAAAACAGGTAGGCATTGGCTATTGCAATGGATGCAGTAGTGGGTGAACACTTTAATAGTTAATCAGTTAATCATTTTTTCTGCAGTCCTGGGGGGGTGAACTCAGGGCCTTGCGTGTGTGTGATGGTGCTAAGCTGCCTCCCTGGCCCACTGGGCTTGGCCAGAGTCAGCGCCCAGGTAAGGTGCCCCATGGGATGCTTTGAGGAAGCTTCATGAGCTCCCTCTGACCCGCATACTGGAGTGAAGAGAACAGACAGCCCAAGCTGCTCATTTGGCATCAGGGTGATTGCTGGCATTCAGTGGCTCCACCACTCCTGGCACATATGGTGAGAGAGAGCGAGAGATAAAGAGAGACAGAGAGATGGAGAGAGACAGAGATGGACAGAGACAGAGAGACAGAGAAATACAGAGAGAGACAGTGACAGAGATACAGAGAGACAGAGAGATGGAGAGAGACAGAGACAGAGATGGAGAGAGACAGAGATGGACAGAGACAGAGAGACAGAGAGAGACAGAGAAATACAGAGAGAGACAGAGACAGAGAGACAGAGAGACAGAGAGATGGAGAGAGACAGAGACAGAGATGGAGAGACAGAGATACAGAGAGAGACAGAGATACAGAGAGAGACAGAGATACAGAGACAGAGATGGAGAGATGGAGAGAGACAGAGACAGAGAGATACATAGATACAGAGAGATGGAGAGAGATACAGAGACAGAGATATAGAGAGATACAGAGACAGATAGATGTAAAGAGACAGAGAGATACAGAGATATGGAGAGAGACAGAGAGATGGAGAGAGACAGAGTGACAGAGACAGAGATGGATAGAGAGAGACAGAGAGAGACAGAGAGATGGAGACAGACAGAGACAGAGAGATACAGAGAGAAGATACAGAGAGATGGAGAGCGACAGAGATATGGAGAGAGACAGAGAGAGACACATAGAGACAGAGAGATAGAGAGAGACAGAGAAATGGAGAGAGATGGAGAGACACAGAGAGATGGAGAGAGACAGAGAGACATAGACAGAGAGATATAGAGAGACAAAGAGATACAGAGACAGAGAGATGTAGAGAGACAGACAGATGGAGAGAGACAGAGCGACAGAGACAGAGAGATGGAGAGAGACAGAGAGAGATAGAGACAGAGAGACAGAGAGATGGAGAGAGACAGAGAGATACAGAGACAGATAGATGGAGAGAGACAGAGATATGGAGAGAGACAGAGAGACACATAGAGACAGAGAGAAGGAGATAGACAGAGAGATGGAGAGAGACAGAGATGGAGAGAGACAGAGAGATGGAGAGAGACAGAGAGAGAGTGACAGAGACAGAGTGACAGAGAGAGACAGAGATGGAGAGATACAGAGATACAGAGACACAGAGAGATGGAGAGAGACAGAGAGATGGAGAGAGACAGAGAGAGACAGAGATATGGAGAGATACAGAGAGACAGAGACACAGAGAGATGGAGAGATACAGAGAAAGACAGAGAGATACAGAGAGACATAGAGAGATGGAGAGAGACAGAGATATGGAGAGAGACAGAGAGACAGAGAGACACATAGAGACAGAGAGATGGAGACAGAGAGACAGAGACACAGAGAGATGGAGAGAGACAGAGAGATGGAGAGAGACAGAGAGAGACAGAGAGATGTAGAGAGACAGAGAGAGATGGAGAGACAGAGATATGGAGAGAGACAGAGAGACACATAGAGACAGAGAGATGGAGACAGAGAGATGGAGAGAGACAGAGATGGAGAGATACAGAGAGACAGAGAGATGTAGAGAGACAGAGAGAGATGGAGAGATACAGAGAGACAGAGACACAGAGAGATGGAGAGAGACAGAGAAAGAGACAGAGATACAGAGAGACAGAGAGAGACAGAGAGGTAGAGAGGCAGAGAGAGACATACATAGAGAGAGAGAGCCCTGCACCCGGCTTCACTGCTTGTGAAGCTGCCCCCTGCAGGTGGGGACCAGAGACTTGAACCCAGGCCCTTGCTCATTATGACGTGTGTCCTCAGCCAGGGGAGCCAGCACCTGGCCCCCAGCCACAAAACTCTAAACGCCACAGGGCCGGTACTGACACACAGGAAGGCAGTCGTGACCGCCGGCGATGACACACAGCCTGTTGTGTTTCCTTCTGAGCTGGAAGGTGGCGGGGCCGTGTCACTGGACAGGGCAGGTGCAGGCCGCTCAGCGCAAAGCTCTAAGCTTCCTTGGAAGTGAGGGAAGGAGACTCCACCCTCCCGCGGCCGTGCTTCAGCCCCGCGACACAGTGCGTGCCTCACCTCCAGCCTTCACACCTCTGGGGTTCTCTCTGGGGTTTCTCTGTGTCCCTTTCATGGTGGGAGATGTAGGTGCTGACCAGAATTGGGTACTGAGCAAGCTGACGCTTACTTTTATGGGCAGGGCTTCCCTTTATTTCTAGCCGCCATGGCTTCTGAGGGTGATGCTTCCCTCCTCCTGCGGCTTCCCGCACGCTCAGTGGGCTGGCAGGGCTTCACTCAGGGCACAGCTGCGGGTATCAGTGCCGGTAGCTGAGAAGTCATGGGCTCCTCGCACCCGTCAGCCCGCACGCCAGTCCAGACATTCTCATCACCACCGGAGGAGGCCAGAGGACCCGAGAGCCTCTGCGTGGGCTCCAAGTAGCAGAAATGTCAGCATGGTCTTGCATTCTGGATCTGTTACGATCCCTTGGACGGACACCGTGAGTGTGTGTGGGTGTGTGTGCGTGTGTGTCTGTGTGTGAGTGTATACATGTGTGTGAGTGTGTGTGCGTGTGCATGTGTGTGAGTGCGTGTGAGTGTGTGCGCATGTGTGTGTGTGAACGTGTGTGTGTGAGAGTGTGTGTGTGTGAGCATGTGCATGAGTGTGTGAGTGTGTCAGTGTGAGTGTGTGAGCGTGTGCGTGAGTGTGTGTGTGTGTGTCAGTGTGTATGAGTGTGTGTGAGCATGTGTGAGCGTGTGTGAGTGTGAGCATGTGTGTGAGTGTGAGCATGTGTGTGAGTGTGTGAGTGTGAGCGTGTGTGAATGTGAGTGTGTTAGTGTGAGTGTGTGTGTGTGAGTGTGAGTGTGTGTGAGTGTGTGTGTGAGTGTGAGCATGTGTGTGTGTGAGTGTGTGTGAATGTGAGTGTGTTAGTGTGAGTGTGTGTGTGTGAGTGTGAGTGTGTGTGTGAGTGTGAGCATGTGTGTGAGTGTGTGAGTGTGAGTGTGTGTGAATGTGAGTGTGTTAGTGTGAGTGTGTGTGAGTGTGTGTGAGTGTGTGTGTGAGTGTGAGTGTGTGTGAGTGTGAGTGTGTGTGAGTGTGTGTGAGTGTGAGCATGTGTGTGAGTGTGTGTGAGTGTGAGTGTGTGTGTGAGTGTGAGCGTGTGTGTGAGTGTGTGTGTGAGCATGTGTGTGTATGAGCATTGTGTGTGTGTGTGAGTGTGTGTGAATGTGTGAGCGTGTGTGTGAGCGTTTGTGTGAGTGTGTGAGCGTGTGTTTGAGCGTGTGTGAGCATGTGTGTGAGCGTGTGTGAGTGTGTGTGTGAGTGACTGTGTGAGTGACTGTGTGTGTGAGTGTGTGTGTGAGCATGTGTGAGCGTGTGTGTGAGTGAGCGTGTGTGTGAGCGTGTGTGTGTGAGTGTGTGTGTGTGAGTGACTGTGTGTGTGTGAGCGTGAGTGACTGCGTGTGTGTGTGAGTGTGTGTGTGTGAGTGACTGTGTGTGTGTGTGAGCATGAGTGAC
The DNA here is from genome assembly GCF_950295315.1 of Erinaceus europaeus. Classification (NCBI taxonomy): domain Eukaryota; kingdom Metazoa; phylum Chordata; class Mammalia; order Eulipotyphla; family Erinaceidae; genus Erinaceus; species Erinaceus europaeus. The sequence goes on along the minus strand of NC_080167.1, from coordinate 73,119,407 downwards.
TGTGTGTGTGTGAGTGTGTGAGCGTGTGTGTGAGCATGTGTGTGTGTGAGTGTGAGTGACTGTGTGTGTGAGTTTGAGTGACTGTGTGTGTGAGCGTGTGTGACTATGTGTGTGTGAGTGTGTGTGTGAGCGTGTGTGTATGAGTGTGTGTGTGAGTGACTGTGTGTATGTGTGTGAGTGTGAGTGACTCTGTGTGTGTGTGAGTGTGAGTGACTGTGTGTGTGTGTGTGTGTGTGTGTATGCTCCCAATTAGATGAACTGCAAACCGCAGGGCCATTGCAAAGCACAGGTGTGATGCGGTTCAGCACAGGACTTTGGAGATGAGACCTGCGCGCTTGAAGCACAACTAGTAATAAGAAGCTATGATGGTTTAGGTGATCAAACCTGTGTGCACCTGTGTACACACATGTGATGCCAGACACTGGATTCTCTGTGCCCCAGAGGAAGGGAAGCTCTGATGGAAGGTAATGGTCCTCATGTTCTCACAAGGCTGTTGGCATGAGGTCAGCAGCTACAGGGTCTTCTGAGCCTAAGTCCCACTTCTGAGTGGCTGCGGCCATGGTCTCAGATCTCCGGCCCTCATGTTCCTGCCTGTGAAGCATGGCCGAACTCTGGGAGCCTACTGTGATGTTCAGGAGGCAGGAAGGCCAGCCAGAGGCTCCGCTGACGCTCACTGGACGCTAGTGCTGACAGCAGGACCTACAGCATTTCTGCGACAGATGACTGCTGTGGGGTGGGCTGTGGGGGGCAGTGACCGCTGTGGGGTGGGCTTGGGGTTCGGGTAAAAAGAAAGAAGCACCTTTCTTTCCCTGGGGCTCAGGCCCAATGACAGAATCCCTGATTGAAGTCCTGGGGGTTGGGGAGTGGGGGTCTACAAGTCTGGAAACGGCTTTTCTCAGACGGCAGGAAAGAGGCTCAGCTTCCTGATGAAGGATAGAGGTTCCTTGCTGCAAAACCCTGATGTTTCTAACTTGTTCTGGAGAAGGAATAGCAGATGAATTCAATACAATTTGGCCACTAAATTTAAGTCTCCAAGTTGATGAACTTGGCCATGTTTCTACAATCATAGGTTCCCCTTTGATGCTCAGGGAATTAATTTTTCCCTATGCAAACTATTACCATATGCTGTGCATGTATGCATGTATTCATTGAGGAGAATGTTTGATCTAGCAAATTTAAAATCCAAATGAGTGATATGCTTTCTGTGCAGTGGAGTCTCTGGGATATTTCTCATGTGCTCAGCTTTGGAACAGGAATGTGCAAAACCTTCCACTTACCTGTTTCCCAAAGTAATGCCTGGGGCAGTCTGTTAAAAGTGTGCGCATGTGAGCATGCACACACACACACACACGCACATGCACACGCACACACATGCCCCTCCACTCACACACGCGCACTCACACACGTGCACACACACATGCACACATACACGCACCCACACTCACACACATGCACATGCACACACTCACATGTATCTGACTGCTTATATAAGTGCACTGTGACTTTTCATATTTTTATTTTATTTTATTTATTTTGGATAGAATCAGAGTGAAATCTGGAGGGGAGAGGCAGAGTGAGACAGACACCTGCAGCCCTGCTTCACTGCCTGAGTAGCTTCCCCCCTGCTGGAGGGGGTCAGGAGCTTGAACCTGGGTCCCTGTGCACTTTGATGTTTGTGCTCGGAGAGGCATCATTGCTCAGCTCCCTCATGCTGTATCTTATGACTTCCCTCTTTTTAAAAATGTCTTTATTGGGGGATTAATGTTTTACATTCGACAGTAAATACAATAGTCTGCACATGCATCACATCCCCAGTTTCCACATAAGAATTCAGCCCCCACTAGGGCCTCTGCCATCCTGTCCCAGGGCCTGAACCCTCCCCACCCCACAGTCTTTGACTCTGGTGCAGGACCCCAACTCCAGTCCAGGTTCTGTTGTGTTTTCCTTTCTGATCTTGTTTATAAACTTCTGTCTGTGAGTGAGATCATCCCATCTTCATCCTCCTGTTTCTGACTTCTCTCACTTCACATGATTCCTTCAAGTTCCATCCAAGATGAGGTGAAAGGTGAAAATACCATTTTTCATTGCTGAGTAGTATTCCATTGTGTATCTAGACCACAACTTGCTCAGCCACTCACCTGTTGTTGGACACCTGGGTTGCTTCCAGGTTTTGGCTGTTACACATCGTGCTGCTGTGAACACAGGTACACACAGATCTTTTTGGGTGGGTGTGTTTGTTCTTCCTCTTCTTTTAAGGCTTTGTTTATTTATTTATTTGCGAGGGAAAGAGCCAGAGCAACCCTCTGGCACATGTGATGTCAGGGATCAAACTCAGGCCCTCACGCTCAAGAGGCCACAACTTTATCCACTGTACCACAGGAGTCGAGTGACCTTTTTATTTCTGGTTCTGGCTTCATTTTATTTTTAATCATGGAAATGACACATACATGAATTTTAACATTTTATCATTTTTTTTTATCAGAGTGCTCCCTGCACCAAATTGCTGTGTGCCAAATCTCTAGAATTCTTTTATCTTGGATCTGTGAATTTCTGTTCTTATTAAACAGCAGGTCTTCCTTGTTTTGTTTTCAATTTGGCAGAAGTCATCAGACCTGTAACTTCAGAGCAAAGAATTTTTACTTTTAATTGAATATATACATTTACGTATGCTTAGCGGAAGTCTTTTTGCTAATAGCTGTACAGATCATCTCACGAGGTAGCAACACCTCTAAGATTTAAGTCTAAGCAATATGGCTACTTGCCTCCGTGTTACCAGTGTACCCAGGAGGCATGTGACCCTCCTTTTCCATCTTGAAACGCTGGTCTGTGGATAGACAAGGGTGCAGGCTGAGGCCCGGCTCCCCTGCCCGTAGCATCTCAGCTCTGCTCCACTCAGACGGGACCCCCCACTCCCCCATTTCATTACAGTGTGCGAGGACCCAGGTTCGAGCCCTGGCTCCCCACCTGCAGGGGGGAGGCTTCACAAGTGGTGGGAGGGGTCTGCAGATGCCTCTCTTTCTCCCTCTCTGTGTTCCCCTTCCCTCTTGATTTCTGTCTGCTTCTACCCTATAAATAAACCAAAATGTATAGTAAAAGGAAGCTCAGTTCAGGGGATGGTAATGCTGTCTCCTGCAGCCAGGCAGGACTGCTGTCCACAGATGTCTATAGATTTCAGGCAGCAGAAACTGTGGTTGTGTTTACTCACTCAGTGCAGAGTCGGGGATGAGTCCAGGCCTCACGCCTGCAGGACACTTCAGATGGAACAACTCGCTCACTCTTCTGTTGAGAGAGAGGGGAGGAGAGAGCGGCTAGACTGCAGTAGCACACCACCGAGGCTGAGTCAGACCCCAGGAAGACAGGCATGCACTCTGCCCTCCCACCTGACTTTTATTTATTTATTTATTTATTTATTATTGGATACAGACAGAGGGAAATTGAGAAGGAAGGGGGAGGTAGAGAGGGAGAGAGACAGAGAAACAGACACCCGCAGCCCAGTTTCACCACTCGTGAAGCTTTCCCCCTGCAGGTGGGGGCCAGGGGCTTGAACCCGGGTTCCCGTGTACTGTAGTGTGTGCACTTGACCCGGTGTGCCACCACCTGGCCCCCATCTGACTTTTAGATTGAGCACGACCTTTTTTCTCTCTCTCTCCCTCTCCTTCCTTCAAACTAAAGCAGCAACAACAGCTCTCTTAGATGGCGGTCACAAGAAAATAGGCTAAGAGATTAATCGGGAAGCCTTGAGTTTATTTGAGAATCTTCCAGAAAGGGACAAAGATGCTTCTGTTATCTGGTCACTTCAGGCTTGGTGATGTGTGAACAAGGAAGTTCTGTCTGTTTTGTGGTAGGAGGTTAATCCAGACAGAATTTCCTGGAGGCCAGAGGGCTGCTCTGCTGGCGGAGTCCACACCTGACTGGACGCTACCAGGACGGCCGCTGTGCTGTGCTATCTCCCCTCTAGGCTCACCAGGGCAGAGGAGTCATGTGGGAGAAGCCAAGACGAACCCTCAGCCATGTGTACTCTAGAGGAAGAAAGTGCCCAGCCCGCCAGCGCCCCACTCTCCACTTCTGTGGACGCCATAGGGAGAGGCAGCAGAGGACGTGGGCTTGGTTTCTTCCATAAACCAAACCCAGGTCAATGCGTCGTAAGAACAGCGGAGAGTAAGTGCCTGCCGGTGACTGCTTGCAGGGTCAGCAGCTGCAGGGGTCCTCCCAGTCCTCCCTGCAAACTTGGCAGGCTGGCAGAAGGGAAGCCCTGCGGCCCAGGGGGTGGGGGAGGCCGCCCTGAGCGTCTGGAGGACTTCAGGTTGGTTTTCCCAGCCCCCTCCCCCGGGCAGCACATTAACATGAAGATGTTTGGAAACCTTCACTCCCCAGCATGATTTCAGAAATAATGAAACAATAAACAAGAATCTGGTATTAATAATCTGTGGGTTTTAAATTTTATGCCATTAAAAGATGTAAGGATTAGTAATTTCGTGTATCCTACAAAGTGGAACACGCCTTGGGACACACAGGCCAGTGATTCATGTGGGGCTCCGGCATCCCACATGAAACGCACAGGGTGAGTCCTCGGCGTCCTCGGCCGTGATTCCTCATTAACCCAGACCTCACGGAGCCGGATTCAGGATAAGCCAGGTTGGGCAGATGCAGGCCCGGAGCCTGCGTGAGTGTCTTTGCAAACAGCTGCTGCGGAGACTGAGGATGTCTGGAAGTAGAGAGGGGCTGGCTGGAGCACACAGGCGGCCTGGTGGCTCACGGCACAGACAGACGGTCCTGTTCCCCGGGGACAGACACACGTTACCTGGAGCCTCCCAGCCCTGGGAAGGGGGACGAGGACACGGACGCTGCGCACGGACCCTGGCGGACGGGACTGTGGAAGGTGCTCTCAGAACCGGCAGACTCCCCGACTCCGGTGGCTCCTTCCTTGTGACGGCTCCCTGCCAGCCAGGTGCACACCCTCAGATGAACTGACAGGGCCTCTCTCAGCTGGACCAACAGCTGCATGACGAGACTCGCCCAGCTCTGGGCAGCTGCTTACAGCTGGATGCTTCCTCTCCACTGCCCACTGCCCCGTGTAGCCCTGAGCCCGGCCTCAGAGGTAGATGGGCTGTGGAGACCCAAGTCCACCACTGTCTCGGGCTTGGCTGGCACCCAGCCAAACCTGCTTTCCTCTCAGGAACCCTTGCCTCTGGGCCACCTGAGAGGCACCCAGCTCCCCCCTCAACAAGGGCCCCGATGTGCGAGATTAGCGGGACTACGCGAGGACACCTCCAGACCGCACCAGAGCACATTCACTACCTGCAGTGTGTTGAGGGGAGACGTGGGGATGCCTTCCTCACATCATGTCTTTTCTTCAGAGCCTTTGAGTTCTTCTTCCTCTCTTTTACCTTCTCCTTCTCTTTCTGCTTCCTTCCTTCTTTCTCCTTCCTCTTCTGTTTTGTAAAGATTTATTTACTTGGTGATGATGGAACAACACAGAGAGAGAACTGGAGCACCACACTGTCAGGTGGGATGCTGGGGACTGGTTCGGGACCTGCAGCTTGCGAGTCTAGCATTTTATTGGCTGTACCACCTCCAGATCCCTGTCTCTGAATTACTGAGGACTTTTCTCTGCTTGCATCACCCTCAACCCCACTCCACAGCTGCTGAGCTGTGGTTGAGGGTGGAGCGGAGGCTTGAACCTGGGACCTGAGAGCTTCAGGGAGGAGAGTCTCTTTGCATCACCATCATGCTGTTCCCCCACTCCCCTCTGCCCTGTTATCTTTTTATAAAGGTCTCACTGGGATAAATCTAGGTGGAGAGGTTTTTTAAATTTTTTTAATTTATTTATTTTTCCCTTTTGTTGCCCTTGTTGTTTTGTTGTTGTAGTTATTGTTGTTGATGTCGTCTTTGTTGGATAGGACAGAGAGAAATGGAGAGAGGAGGGGAAGACAGAGAGGGGGAGAGAAAGACAGACACCTGCAGACCTGCTTCACCACCTGTGAAGTGACTCCCCTGCAGATGGAGAGCCGGGGGCCTTGAACCGGGATCCTTATGCTGGTCTGTGTGCTTTGCCCCACGTCCGCTTAACTCGCTGTGCTACTGCCCGACTTCCGGTGGAGAGGTTTTAACCAGGTAA